>NW_027468657.1:29975197-29977697 GCF_046254945.1 Alosa pseudoharengus
GGCTTAGAAACAGAGGGGGCTACAGGGGACTGGGGGGGAGGGGGGGTGAAAACAAATGTAATTCTTTGCTCACTGCATTATATATATTGTGTGTGTGTGTGTGTGTGAGTGTGTGTTTATGTGTATGTGTGTGTGAGTGTGTGTTTATGTGTATGTGTGTGTGTGTGTGTGTGTGTGAGTGTGTGTTTATGTGTATGCGTGTGTGTGTGTGTGTGTGTGTGAGTGTGTGTTTATGTGTATGCGTGTGTGTGTGTGAGTGTGTGTTTATGTGTATGTGTGTGTGTGTGTGTGTGTGTGAGTGTGTGTTTATGTGTATGCGTGGGACAGCAGGTGAGTGTGTGTTTATGTGTATGCGTGGGACAGCAGGTGAGTGTGTGTTTATGTGTATGCGTGGGACAGCAGGTGAGTGTGTGTTTATGTGTATGCGTGGGACAGCAGGTGAGTGTTAGGGAAAAGAAGAGGCGTGAGAAGCGAGGGATGAGGAAGGAAGGGAAAGGGGGATGAAAGAAAAGCTAGTCATAAATTTACCCAAGACAGAGAAATAAAACTCTTCCCAGCCATGATTTGTTATTCTGGTAAGAGGGGAACATCCACTCACAAACACACACACGTTTCACACACATTCACACTTTATGACCACGATGAAATATATGAAGGCAACGATACACAAGTTTTTAATTAGATGTCATAAAGGACAATATCCACTTTCAGAAAAATAAATAAGGATCCTGTTCAATAAATACAAACAGTATATCATCACACATACTGCTGACTGATGTGATCCAAATGCTAGTGCACACTTGCACACAAGACACAAGCTTACACAGGCACCCACACTCACGCTCAAATGCACATTAACACTAAAACTGCAGTGCAGTCCACGGATCATTGAGAAACACTCACTCACACTGATTGATGGAGACATAGACATGCAAACATACACGCACACAGACACACACACATACACACACACACTCTGTAAGAAACACATTTTAAAATGGTGACAAATGTACAAAATCATGGCCACAAGGAATCTCTGAATGAATGACATATGACAGACATTTACAGTAACTGAAATGTGTGTGTGTGTGTGTGAGTTTGGCCGTTACTGAGTCAGCAAATCCACACACGCTCCAAATGAAGCCCCTCTATCTGTCCCCCACCGCCACACCCCCCGGCCCCATTGTCTTCTTCCTGGTGAAAGTGTGACGTGACTCGAGTCCCCAGTCTGAGCAGCTGAGTCACGTCTGCCTCTGAATGAGTCTGCATTCCCTCAGTCCGTCTCATTCATCAGAGAGAGAGGGCTCCATTGACTGTGCAGAGTTACAGCTTCATTCACTCATTCATTCATTCATTCATTCATTGATTTGTTCATTCACTTTCTCTCTTTTCACTTTTCCACTTCTTTTATTCTTTTTTTCCACTTCTGCTTCCTCTCTCTCTGTCAGTCAGTCAGTCTGTTTGTCTGTCTCTGTCATCTTCCTGTCTCTCTCTCTCTCTCTCTCTCTGTCTCTCTCTCTTTCTGTGTTTTCAGGCCTTGAGGCGCTTCTTGAGGCGGTTGAAGTCCTTGGCCGAGCGCCACAGCCAGCTCTGCAGCTCGCGCAGCACCCAGAAGCCCTCCACCTTGCGGGAGAACTCGTTGGAGGCGGGCTGGCCGGAGAGGAGGGGCGCGGCGGCCAGCAGGGCGTGGCCCCCCTCCCCCGCGCCGTACTGCAGCAGCAGCGAGAGGGACGGGGGCAGCGTGGGGGCGTAGAGGGAGGGCAGCGAGCGCGCCGACCGCCGAGAGGGGGAGAAGGAGAGGAGAGACGTGGTGTCTCTCTCTCTCCTCTCGCCTTTTCTGTCTGTTCCCTCTCTTTTCTCAGGGCCAGCCCTGGTGTTCAGAGTGTAGATGTTGTTGTTGTTGTTATTGTTGTTGTAGTAGTTGTTGTTGTAGTTGTTGCTGTGTTGACTGATGATGTCCTCCTCCATCTCCACCTCCTCGATGCTCAGAAGTCGCCTCCTCCTCCCCCACCTCTCCATCCCTCCCTGCCGCGCCGCCTCCTCATCCTCCTCTGCCTCCCAGGCCTCCTCCTCTCTCCTCCTGCCCCTCCTCCCTCTCTCTCCTCGCTCCCTCTCTCTGTCCCGCCTCCTCGTGGGCTCCTCCCTCGCGCCTCCAGTCGCCACGCCGCCGCCGTATCGCTGATCGTCGCGGCCGCGCGGCCTGTAGTCGCCATAGTGACGCGGATGCGGATGCTGGGACCTGAGGGGAGCCGGGCTGTGCTGCCCGGTCACCACTCCCCGCGGGGCCGACCGGACGCGTTCGGTCAGCAGGGGCTGCCCGTCGCCGGGCAGGGGCAGGGGGACGTCTCCGAGCTGCGGCGGCGTGTAGCCCAGGCTCCGCATGAGGCCCGTGATGGAGCCCAGCAGGCCGTTGAGGCCGGAGCAGAAGTGCAGCAGCGAGCTCTGCAGGTACGGGCACAGCGTGGAGCGCGCCAGCTCGCGCATGGCACACAGCAGCACG
>NW_027468657.1:29985197-30277697 GCF_046254945.1 Alosa pseudoharengus
CAAATAGTTTTTTTTTATTCCTTGAACATTGATGTTTATGGGTATGTGGTTTAATTAGCCTAATCTAAATAAAAATCGTTTTAAACTTTTAGTCAGCTAATTTCTACAGCTGCATTATAAATTACTTGTTTTTTATTTTATTTTATTTTTTTATATATATATACTTCGATTTATCTGTGGCGTGGAATGCATGCGATTTTTGATGGTAAGCCTGCTGTTTTACGAAGAAGACTATTTGTATTAAATAGTAGCCTTAGGGTATATTTCTCATGCATGCTGATTATGCAAAGAAGAACGGATAACACCATGATCAACTGAGATAGAATAATCAGAAGCAATCACAAGCACAGTCCCCATATTTAGAATAACGATGAAAGATAGGCCTACTGACAAATTTAGGGTATTTCCATTTAATCAGTGTTAATTTTCATTAATTCAGGATGTAGGATTGGCTACACATACCTATAGGCTACCTGTATAATAATAATGATAATAATAATAATAATAATAATAGGCTACAAAATAGGCTAAGGCCTAATGCGTGAGATGTTTTACTTAAAATCGGATTTTGAATCATTGTTTCAACAGCTTAATTAAACACATAAAACCCACTTACCTTTTCCTCTGGACATTTTAAGTTTCGATCCACGAGTAGGCTATCTTGTGTTTAGATAAGTGGCGATAAAGATGAAAATTGTTTTCTATTCACTTGTTGATAACTTTTCCAAAAGTATCGCGAGTGACTCTGCTGACGATGAACTTTCTATCGAGACACCACGCAACTGGAGAGGTGGACCACAGCCTTTAACAAGGTGGACGTCAGCTTGGATATCGGAGTTCAGTCATCAATTGATCATATTTGGCATATTACTGGCCTCTGGTGTGTCGTTACCCTGCGAGGACTGAAGGTCTCTCCTCACAGCTCGTTGACGTTGATGGTCCACAGAGTTGACTGGCGTGTGGTCTGACTGACTGAATGACTGACGGCACAGTCTTTATAGTGTGAGTGCTGTCCTCCCACCCCTTCTCTCTCTCTCTCTCTCTCTCTCTCTCTCTCTCTCTCTCTCTCTCTGTGTCTCTCTCTTTTTCTCTCTCGCCCTCTCTATGTCTGTCTCTCTCCTGGTGATTCAGTGTTGACGCATTGTCTAAAAAGTGAAGAAACTGAACTTGATTGAGCAGAGCCACGAGACTTTTAAACCACGAACCGCAGGGAGGATTTAATACAGACGCACGCACGCTCGCTCGCTCTCTCTCACACACCTTATAATGTGTGCACCCATATCAGTGTGAACCAATATTTCAATAGCCTGACCCACCACTACCCTAATCTAAATGTCAAGTATAGCCATTTACTCCATCAATGCCCAGACTATTGAGATCAGGGACCCAAGGACAACTCAGCCCAGAAGGGCCAAAGGTGTATTCTAAAAGTACTACTTTAAGGTGGTTCTGTGGTGAAACCACAGATATTTAAGAAGGACCTCATGTCTATGGTTAGAACTTTGTCGCCATCTGGTAGACTATTAATCACAATGTTTTGTTGACAGCAATTCCCAGAGCCGCAATTCCGGCTCTATAGTTCCCTCTACCGGTAGATTTTAGTACACGCACAACGCCTTGGTCACAATAAAATATAAAAAGTTCTAATAGCACAACAAATGAAAAGGATCCACACTTCCTTGCTGAATTTATTTTATTTCTTCTGTTTATCACTAAACAACCGATGTGTTTGCTTTTGCCTCAATTTTATCATAGATTTTGTAATAGCAAAAGTAGGCTAAAATCAACAACTGGCAACAGTTTACATAATCTCAATATTAAAATCCGACAACGTCTAAAATGCTTCAGCTCTTATCTAAACTCATGAAATAAGATACAGGTCATAGACCAAAACAGCCCCTGTCATTATGCAAAAAACACGAACCACTAAGGACCATGGACAGGACTCGGAAGCGAAAAATGCCAAGTAGAAGAATTTCCGGGGTCAGACAACATAGAGACCGGACGCATCACGCGGGAAACGCAGGTTTTTCTCACGTCTGCTGACTGTAAGGTACTTCTAAAAACTATCCTGAATGTCTATATTTCATGGTCGTTAATGCTTGCAACTTAGTTGCCCATAATTTTTCACTTGTGTGGTATAACTAAGCGATCGCTTGCATTTATATCATCCGATTCAAAGCCATCTTATTGTTCCCTATTAGTCAGTGATGGAGAACAGCTCTGCTCGATCCATTTCTAACTTTAGTTAACGTTAGCTGGGTAACATCAGCTAGCTGGTTGACAATTGAAGCAATGCTATGTTTCTCATGATTGCAGTATTTATTTAACTTATGATCTAAATAAACAAGGGATAGTTAAAGGCAAGGTAATTGGGTGTACTGTGCACGCGACTACTTACATATGTGTGAATGAGCGTGTGTTAAGCGTGTATGACTCGGTGTTCTTGTATGGCCATTACATCCTCAGGCTGAAATGGGAGACACTTTGGAGTTCAACGACATCTACCAGGAGATGAAGGGATCCTGGGTCAGTACACCCCACCTCCTATCACTAACTCAAATACTGCTGAGTACACTCACTCTCTCTCTCTCTCTCTTACACACACACACACACACACACACATTATTTCCCCTCTGACATCTGGACATATAAGTGAAACACTGCACTGTAATTAAAATTCAGTGTCTAAATTAAAATATGCATATACTAGAGTTATTTTATGGCAAATCCTTCAGACGACATTTTGACATCTTAAAGACCTCCCAATTCACCACATTTAGTCTGCATAAACCAAGGTATTTGGTTTAGCAACCAAGCAAGGTCCTGTAAATGTATGTGGAGTGTAATTTGGTATGTATAAAATAATCATACATACGCTATCAAAGATATATGCTAATGTGTGTGTGGTTGTATGTATGTATATATATATATATATATATATATATATATATATATATATATATATATATATATATATATATATATTATATTACTTGAGCTTGCATTTTTCTTTTTCCTTCTCTATTTGCAGAATGATGGGCGGCTGCGTTTCAGTAAACAGTCTATTGTCTATAAGAGCACTAAAACGGGGAAGGTTGACACAATCCCTGTCACTGACCTGTCTCTTGCCCAGTGGCGTCGTGTTTGTCTGGGTCACGGCATCAAACTATCCACCAGCACTGGCCATGTCTACAAATATGATGGTTTCAAAGACTCTGTAAGTGTTTGTGTGTTTTGAATTTGGCTGTGTCACAAAATTGAATTACACAGTTCTGCATTTTATTCATGTAGGTTTCAACTAGACATTATGTTTGTGTATGTGTGTGTGTGTGTTAGTGCCAGTCTGTTAGATGGAGAGGGTATATGTTACAGGGAAGGAATGCTGCCTCTAGGGGTTAATCAGTGGCTCTTGTGAATGTGTGTGTGCGGGCACGCACATACGTGCATGTTTGCCTATGATGTCATGCTAGCACTGTTTATTATTAGCGTGAGCAGTCATTGTAGTTCAATCTGAGACGTGCATTGTGTAACAAGCTGAGGATATCAACTCACTTTATGTAGGTTATGTGTGTTTGCTATATTAAGGTATCGTGTGCACAGGCTAACTTTAACTGTTAGTGTCATCATACCCCACTGGGGTTTAGACTGGAGGTTAGGAGGTTAATTGTGTGTGTGTGTGTGTGTGTGTGTGTGTGTGTGTGTGTGTGTGTGTGTGTGTGTGTGTGTGTGTGTGTGTGTGTGTGTGTGTGTGTGTGTGTGTGTGTGTGTGTGTGTGTGTGTGTGTGTGTGTGTGAGGGAGAGAGAGAAGGCTCTTAGACAGACAGATGCTGTTTCATTGAGAGATCCAGCTACACTCTGGCATCATTTTAGGCTTGTACACACTAGTTGACTACAACCATGCATTTCTAATCATACATAATTAGATAATTTTGCAGACGCACACACACAATCAAAAGCAGCTCAGTCATACTCCTTCCTTTTGTCCTAATCAGGCGTAACAAGATGCATACACGAGTACAAGCAATCAGATCTACATAGCCAAACGAACTTTTTTTTTCCAAAGAATATTTGTCAGTACAGTTTTAGCAGCGAAAAACTCAAAACACAAACTGTTTGTTTTCTAATAACTTCCTCTTTTCCCTTTCCAATCTTTTGACCTCTCCTTCTACCAGTCTCTCTCTCTCTCTCTCTCTCTCTCTCTCTCTCTCTCTCTCTCTCACACACACACACAAATCGAGCTGAAGCTCACCATGTTCTCACAGCTCAAAATAAACTCATGCTCTCACACAAGCGCACACACACACACACACACACACACCTGGCGTTGACATGTGGAAGCCATTGTGCGCCGCAGTAATGGGCAGCCCTGGATAAATAAACAGACTGATTGAGCGCGCTCAGAGCGAGCGATCGGCTGGATTACACACACCTCCGACATCCCAGAGGGCCGAGAGGCGCTGCAGTGGAGCCATCACAGAGCTCTGATTCATTAGCTCTCCCAGCTCATCAGGAAGAGTGTGTGTGTCTCCGTGTGTGTATCCATGTCCGTGTGTGCGTGATTGTGTCCTGGGATCTTGCTGAGAGGACTGTAAAATTGTGTGGGGGGGGGGGGGGGGTGGGGTGAGGGATTAAGTTTGTTTACATCCTTGATCCCTTTTTTCCTCTTGCGTCCTCATGAATTCCTCCCCTCGCCTCACCCTCCGTTTGGCTTTTGCTTTTGCAGGACTTGGACTCGATCGCCGCATTCTTCAAGGCCAACTACAAAGTGGAGCTGGTCGAGAAGGACATGTGTGTGAAGGGATGGAACTGGGGAACAGCGAAATTCGCAGGTAGACACGGACAAAAAAACTCCTCCTTGTAGACACACTTTGATATAGACTCTACACATTGGTATTTAATACAGATGGCTGTGTTTGATATAGACTCTACACATTGGTATTTGTTACAGATGGCTGTGTTTGATATGGACTCTACACATTGGTATTTGTTACAGATGGCTGTGTTTGTGTGTGCCTGCAGCCCCCTCTCTGCTCTCACCCCAACAAACAGACATACATGCCAGCATCACACAAAATAGATCTGCCTGTTGCTGTAGTTATTGTCAAGAGTTCTTGAGCTTTGCCAAGAATAGTATGGCTTATGTCTCCCTCGTTTCATGCCAACAGCATCAGCCTCACCCGCAACAATGGCACACATTGATTGTCCAGTCTGTTGTCTGGAGCCAAGTATAGCACATGATCCACTGCAGAAATCTGGCTTAGATTACCCACAGCACTTCTTCTCACAATTAGCGACACTGGGTCCGAGGCTGTGGCCTACTTGGCCCAGTGCAGGGCATTGAGGTGGTTTCATTGTTTGTCTCTCGGATCGTTTTCCCCACTCTTCGCTCGCTCGCTCGCTCACTCGCTCTCCATCGCCCCTGAGTTTTTTTCGCACACCCTTAAAAGAGTTATGAGGAGAATTCTCTTTGGTTTAACAGTCAACTGTTGGGAAACTTCAGCCCCTCCGGCAGGCTTGTGAGAGAAAGCGCTTCATTGTTTTGCTAATGAGAATTGGCTGATGAAACATTCTGTTCACATGAACGTGAAGCTACAAAAGCACGATGAAAACGCACGCTGACTTTGTGGACTTGTAATTGAAACAAGATCATTTGGATCCTGTTCAAGGAAGGAGCACAGTGCCAAGCTTATGTATATGGCCTGGGACTGAGTAGCAATCACTGTGTGCTTCGGTTGGTCAGATTATACAACGATGGACTGTGGGATGTTAAAGTCCACAATGTGCCATGTATTAAAATATTGAGACAATAACATGTGGCTCTAGAGCCTGCATCATTCAATATACTGTCTCTAGTGGAAATGGAAGCGGCGCTCCAAGGTCAAAGGTCATCTACAGCTGGCCAAAATCCGTGACTACTTGCACCATATGCGTACAACACTTTTTAGCAGCTTGCGCCTGTTGTGCAGATAAATCTTTCAGTAGACTTAAATGTCCTATGACATAATGCGCTGAGAAGGGTGGGTGTTTGGCATACTGTCTCATTTGTTGAAAACATCTCGACCGCATTATTGGCAGCAAGGGAACCCCCCCCCCCCCCCCTCCTTCCCCCAAGTTTGGCTGCAGGGGTTCTGTATCCTTTGCCAATTTGTTGACTTCTTTGTCCCCCCTACACACACACACACACACGCTTTGTCCCCAGGACCCCTGCTGTCGTTTGATGTGAGTGAAAGCCCCGCCTTTGAGATCCCGCTGTCCAACGTGTCCCAGTGTGCCACGGGCAAGAACGAGGTGACGCTGGAGTTTCACCAGAACGACGACGCCGAGGTGGCCCTGATGGAGGTCCGCTTCTACGTACCCCCAGGCACTGCCGATGAGGGAGCCGATCCTGTGGAGGTGTGTGTGTGTTTCTGTGTTGAGGTTCTGCGCCTACCATTCCCTCTGACTGGTCTGTTAGGTCATTATATGTGTGGATTTGCTCAGCTTTTGCTACCAGGAGGTAGGAAATCCTGAATGGAAATTCCTGATAACATAGCTGGACCAAAGATCTTTCAAGCTTTGAATACACTACACTATTCACAATTCACTCTGCTTGTGAACCTGCTGTGAAGTGGAACTCGAAATGTTAGCAGAATGTTAGCAAAATGCCTTCACATTTTTTGGTGAAAGCAGGATGGCTTGTTTTAATCTCTGCTTGTCTCTCATGTTATTACTGTGTCCCACTTCACACTTGCAGGCATTTGCTCAGAATGTTCTGTCCAAGGCTGATGTCATTCAGGCCACCGGCGACGCCGTGTGTATCTTTAAAGAGCTTCAGTGTCTTACTCCCAGGGGCAGGTATGAACCAGACGCACGCACACACACACACACACACACACACACACACACTCACACACTAAACACACTGTTCAACTCAACTCTCCTGTGTCCTATACATTTGCACTTCACACACTTTTTTTGTTTTTTTTGTTTTAATCCTGTTGCTGTCACACACACACACACACACACAGACACACTCTCACGGACTTATTCTCTTCTACACGCAGATATGACATCCGCATTTACCCTACGTTCCTGCACCTGCATGGTAAGACGTTTGATTATAAGATCCCTTTCACCACGGTGCTCCGACTCTTCCTGTTGCCACACAAGGAGCAGATGTTCTTTGTGGTAAGTTGTGTGTGTGTGTGTGTGTGTGTGTGCTTGCTCCTGTAATGCTGGCTAGCAGACAGATCATCCTTTTAATCTCTGCTGTTTACAAATAAGTCAGAGGGGCAGCCGTGTAGAATTTAGACATTTATGTCTAAATTTTTCTGAATTATGTTGTAGTTAGTGAATGTCTTTTGTTTCCAAGTATGAGTTCATTTCCTAGGAAAGTTTTTTTTTTTTTTTTTGATGTCTGAAAATCCCTTTGTTCCCTTTCACTTCCTACACTTTGCACTCTCTTTCTCTCTCACTCGCTCTCTCTCTCTCTCCCCATCTCTCCATCTGTATATTTTCTCCTCCAGATCAGTTTGGATCCTCCCATAAAACAGGGTCAGACTCGCTACCATTTCCTCATCCTACTCTTCTCCAAAGATGAAGACATCAGCCTCACGCTGAACATGAGCGAGTGAGTGTCCCACAGTCCACCTCTCTCCAGACCCACGTCCAGCCTGGGGCCGTGGAGTAATAACCTCCCCTGTCTCTGTCTGTCTGTCTGTCTGTCTGTCTGTCTGTAGGGATGAGGTAGAGAAGCGCTTTGAGGGGAAGCTCACCAAGCACATGTCGGGCTCCCTGTACGAGGTGGTCAGCAGAGTTATGAAAGCCCTGGTCAACAGGAAGATCACTGTGCCTGGAAACTTCCAAGGGTGAGGGCACGACATACATACTCACAGAACAGTTTTTTACCTAGACACTTTCTTTCTTTCTTTCTTTCTTTCTTTCTTTCTCTCTCTCTCCCCTTGTTGTTGGCCTTTGTCAGTACCAATCTCTTTCTGTATGCCCCATTGCCCCCCCCCCCCCCACAGCCACAGTGGCTCCCAGTGCATCACCTGCTCCTACAAGGCCAGCTCCGGGCTGCTCTACCCTCTGGAGCGCGGCTTCATCTACGTGCACAAGCCGCCCGTGCACCTGCGCTTTGAGGAGATCTCCTGTGTCAACTTCGCCCGTGGCACCACCACCACGCGCTCCTTCGACTTCGAGATCGAGACCAAGCAGGGCACCCAGTACACCTTCAGCAGCATAGAGAGGCAAGTCAGGACGCCTCCCCACCACAGATGGCACAAGGACAGAGCTGAATATAAAATCTCAAATTGTGTGTATTAGAATATGCTGTAGTGTGTGTCTAATGCATAACTGTCTGTTTTGCATAGCCACTCCTCCCATTGTGCAGTGATGTGGATGCATGTTTTTTTTATTTAGTGGTGTTGGTTGTCCAATGTCTCCAGTGTTTCCTTGTAAACTAAATGCATATTTGCAAACACTGAAATTCCTGGACGTGTTTTGAGTAACTGTTTTTGTCTGCTTTTCTGTGTGTTGCGACTGTGCCTTTGTTCCACAGAGAGGAGTACGGCAAGCTCTTTGACTTTGTCAACGCGAAGAAGCTCAACATCAAGAATCGTGGCTTTAAAGAGGTAATCAATCAACACTACACTTTCAGATGAAGAGTTTTCACTCACTCGCCATGTCACATCTGTTGCCCAGACCCTCTGTGTTGCCGTGGCGAGGGTTGGTGTGGTCCATACTGACAGCTTGTTCTTTTGTCCCTCCCCCTGTGTGTGTGTGTGTGTGTGTGTCTGAAGACGAAGGTTGGTATGAACGTGCCGCATTTTGGGGTTGGGATGTGTGTGTTTGTGTGTGTGTCTGTCTGAAGACGAAGGTTGGTATGAACGTGCCGCAGTGTGGGGTTGGGATGTGGTGCTTCCCTGTGTGTCTGTGTGTGGTTTTTTGGGCTTGTGTGAAGAGGCTCCTGGTGAATTTTTGTTCGTCTTCTCTGCCAAGGCCTAAAGCCTGATTCATGCTTCCTTCAGAAAGGACTGAAGAGAGAGTTTCTGATGGAACATGAACCAGGCTTTTCTCTACCTGTGCAGTGATTGAGTGTGCTTATTTTTCTGTGTTGGAAAGTAAAGAGGCTTCTAGACTTACCATGAAACAAAAAAGAAAAGGAAAAGTAAACATGCTTTTTTTGTTCTATTTTCGAAGCATTTTATTTTCCAATCAGAAAAAAAAACTGCACTCCTCCTTCAAAGCTTCCTTACGCTTCCCCCCCCCCCCCCCCCCCCCCCCACACACACACACACACACAGAGATGTTCACTGACGTGCATTCTAGTTGGCTGGTCTCTGCGTTGGAACATAGCTGTGTGGTCCCTCCTGTAGCTGATGTGCCATTGGTTTCCCTTAATTTATGAAAACATACAATTGGTTTTGTAAGGTTTGCTCCAGTGTTTGGGAAGTCTCAAATGTCCCGTGCCAAAGTATCTCCAATCTTGCTCTCAACTGACCCCCCACATTCAAGCTTTGTAAGCAAACACTGATTTGTGTGAAGGCAACTTCTTACTCATATTTCACTGTGTGAGAGAGAGAGAGAGAGAGAAGCTTGGGTGGAAAATGATTGGGTTTATGCAAAAGCTAAATCAACTGCTATGCTTTATTTGCACACACACACACACCCAAACACACACACACTTCTAGCCATTACCATTGTGGTTTGGTGGTTATAGTGGGAGAATGAATCCACAATAATGAAACTGTAGCACTGTGAGTTTTGTCGCAGTTGTTAACGCAGTGGAGTCTATCCAGCTCTCCATCTGATTAAATAATTGTTTAATGTTGAGTGACAGCTCTGATTTATTGAAAGTTATTCGGTAACCTCCAGTGGGTGGCACCAAATACACACAGGCAATTTGTCATACCTTACAGACCACCTAAATCACCTAAAACCATTACAGAGACATTAAGAAGTGTTTGGTTGTGTGTGTCATTTTGTATATGTGATGAATTTGGATGAAACAAATGACATTACATCGAGGTAGGTAAATGCTCACATTGTTTGAATATTATGGATGCTTTAGAGAGATAGTAACCCTCTATGAAGAAGTGTTTGTTACTCAGATTTCCCTGGGAAAGTAAATCTTGACATTGTTCACATTGTTTGATGTCAGACTGTATTAAGAGTGCTGTTTGGTGACTGGTAGGACGGTAGAGGTAGTAAGACATCCTCCTTACAGAGTTCATTTGTGCTTACCCCTGTGGTTGGTGGTAGGGTTTATTGGTGTGTCATAGTGTGCATAGTGTCCAATATGGGAAGATTATTGTAGAACTCTGTTCTAGATTCTGTTCTAGATTCTGTGGTTTTATGTGCGTGCGTGTGTGTGTGTGTGTGTGTGGTAGGCCTACTGACTTCTGTCTACTGACAGAAAATGTTGAGAAGTCGAAAATAATTTCCATCACATGCTGTTGGGCTCCCTGCTGCGTCTTGAGCTCTGTTCAACAACCACAAGGCAGCAGAAATCCTTTTTTTTTTTTTTTCTTCCTGTGCAGTCTTTCGGTTGACTGTTGGTTTGTAATGGTTCAGGCGTTGTTGGGTTTGGTTCTCAACTGACACATACCCAAGCAGCAGAACTCTATGGGTATAGCAGGTTAATATAGTAGGCTAATGTGTGTACGTGTGGTTAATCTCTCTCAAGGGCATGAAAGGAAAGGATGACATGAGCGACTCGGACGAGGACCAACATGACGCCTATCTGGAGAGGATGAAGGAGGAGGGCAAGATCCGGGAGGAGGGCGGCAGCGACGATTCAGAGGGAGACAGTGGTAAGAGCAACAGAGAGGCGTCCAGCAGTCCTAGTCTAGAGTCCTTACGGAAATGTAAGCAGACTAATGTCTCTCCAGTGAGTTATTCCCCATCGTGACTGTGTGATCTGCTTTTCTGCTCCTTAGACGAGTCCTTCAACCCAGGAGAGGAAGATGATGACGTTGCTGAAGAGTGAGTCAGGCTGTTTCAGGCTCTCTGTGTATATGTTTCTCTAGGGTAATGGAAGGCTGTAGTCATTAAAACGCATACATGCACGCACGCGCACACACACACACACACACACACACACACACACACACACCCACACACCCAAAACAGAAACAGGCAAACCCAGGGGTTGTGGGTACTACCTACACACAACATGACTAGCCTAGGAGTTAGGGTTAGTCACTTTCTTCATCACTCGGTTATCGTAGGGAATACTGAAGAAAAGATGTCCTTCTCCTTCCTCCGTTAGCCATGACTTCACTTACCCCCCCCCCCCCCCTCCCCCATTCCTCCCTCTGTCCTGCAGGTACGACTCCAACGCCTCGGGCAGTGACAGCGAGGACGAGAGCGGAGGCAGCGAGGAGGAGGCCAAGCCCAAGAAGTCCAAACCCAAGAAGGAGCCCGCGAAGAAGACCAAGGCGCCCAGAGAGAAGAAGGAGAGGAAGCCGCGCAAAGAGGTGAGCGAGTGACCAGGGACGGAGAGAAAGGAAAGGAAAGGAAAGGAAAGGGAGAGGGGGGGAAATTGAGAGATTGATAGAGGTGGAGAGCGCAACTGAATCCAGCCTAAACCTTCTCCTATTCCTCCTCTCTGGTTTCCATTTTCCTTTCTCTTCCTCTGAATCCGTTTAAGCAGAGGTTTCTTGGCACGACCAGAGCGCCTGCATTCTTTCATTTGGCCGCCGAAGCGCGGAGCACAGCGGGAGCCATTGGGCCCCTGTCAGTAACCATTAGCGCAGCGCTACACAGAGCCACCGCATGGAAACATGTGCCACAACACATTGCAGTAAACCTAGTGTCACTGTCGATAACCGCCCACACCCCTTCCCCACCGCTCTGCAGAAGAAAGTCAAGGACGCTGGCGCCCCCAAGAGGCCGATGAGCGCCTACATGTTGTGGCTCAACGCCAGCCGCGAGCGAATCAAGTCGGAGAACCCTGGCATCTCCGTCACCGAGATCTCCAAGAAGGCTGGCGAGATGTGGAAGCAGATCGGGAAGGACAAGAAGGAGGTGAGAGGCTTTGACATCCCTCAGGAGGGGCGGGCTGGTTCTTGTAGCCCTCTCTAGGTTATGGCAACCACACATTACATTTCCTCAGCGCTGTATGTGGATACCCAAAGTGCTTTACTTTTGAGGGCTGGGGGACCTCACTTTAAACACTACCAATGAGTAATACTAACCTAGGTGATGCACGGCTTCCATTTTGCGCCTGAACACCCACCACACACCAACTACAGTTGGAGAGTTAAGAAATCAATCAGCCTATTACACTGGGGGATGATTTGGGGTCAGTTGCCATGAGCCAGATTATTTCATTGCTCATTGAAACACATTACGCCTTTGACAACGTGAGCTAAAGTTTATTTTGTCTCAATGTCTTGTATTGCTTCTGCTCCTGTTAACCTCATTCTTCCTCTCTGTCCATAAGGAATGGGACAAAAAGGCGGAGGAGGCCAAGCGGCAGTATGAAAAAGCCATGAAGGAGTACAAGGAGAGTGGTGGTGGTGGCGGCAGTGGTGGAGCCTCTTCCTCCTCCAAAAAGTGAGAATCGTGGTGTTTTTTATTTACCAGGCTGATGCTTGCACCACAATGATTTTTTTTTATTTTGTTTGTCCCTTGTTATATCTTCTCTTCTGCCTCTGCCTTACACAGAGAGCCAAAGAAGAAGGCGGGCAAATCGAACGACAAAAAGAAGTCAGCAGAGAAGGAGAAAAGTGTAGGCAACGAGAGCTTCAAGAGCCGCGAGTTCATCTCCAGCGAGGACAGCTCTGACAACGACTCCGACCGCGGCAAGAAGAGCAGCAAACGGAAGGTAGGGTGCAAAGACACGGAGCTGGGGAACTTTGGTGTTCTTCAAATGAGTAAACTCACTATACAGTCAGAAGGTGCTGTTTGGTAAAATGTCTCTGACGTGATGCAAAAAGACTGATTCAAGGCACTCTAAAAAGCTTCATTAACACTTTAAATGCCGCGCTGTTTTCGGAAGCTTTGGCCCAGAGTGCCAGTAGATCATTGATCATTGTTGACGATTTTTTAGAGCCACGGCGTATTCTATGTTACAGCTATGGACGCATACTATGTCTCGTTTGAAAGGTGAGACTTCAAGCTCTCAGTGGGTACAAACCGTTTATTTCTACATGCCTCTGTTCCTGAGAAATCCCAAGCTAAACAGTGCTATTTTTCATCAAAATCCCTGTTTTTTTTTTTTTTTGTTATAGCGTCTTTTATGAAATATGCGCTGTCACTCTTCTGATACTTACATTACTGGATCAAAGGACTTGCGTAAGATAAATATATTTTTTCTGTTCACAAAACCACCATTGGGGGTGGGGCCTACAAAACAATAATATCACATTTCTTCTGCTGTCAGGCTCCATAATTCCTCCTCCTCTTGATCGGTAACGTCTGTCTCGCTTTCGCCCTCTTGCAAGCGTGACTCGGCCGATCACCCACTCCGCTCGGCCCAGACCATGGTGGAGATGGATGGTCAGTCACTCTTCCTAATGTTTTTGACCTGGCGTGTGGTCTCCCCTGATTGTGTGGTCATTCTGGTCTTCCAAACTGACCACCATGCTGAGGAGGGAGTTCCATCTCCACCACGGGCCGGGCCGAGTGGAGTGGGTGATAGGCCGCGTCACGCTTGGTCATTCATCTTGACTTAGTAGAAAGGTGGACTCATCCTGGCGAAAACGCACCTGCAATATCTTTTTCTTCAACTTTTTCATTTTCCCCTTCAGCACCTGAGAAGTGTTGGCTGTAACGTTTCCGGGAATTAACCTAGCGAGACCTGGCGAGACTGCCACCTAGTGATAAACTCACGAAAATAAATGGCCTGGTTTTGACCTGACGTGCATGCGTTACTGATTCGACTCAAAACGGCAACCATCAAAAGCCGAGTTATGATAAAATGTCCAGATTGTGCGTTTTTATCGTCATCTATTTCAGTTGTATTCATCATAGAGTACCCAAAATCGCACATAAGGTGTGTTAGAGTGTATTTTCCTAATTAAAAAAAAAAAGCTAAAAACGCAATATTGCATTTTTGTCATTCACAGTGTGAATAGGCTAGTAGGCTAGCGAACAGAGGGTAAGGTTCCTCTAGCATTCTGTCCAGGGTCACTCCTAAACACGTCAGACCTCATAATCAGATCACATGATTCCTGGACACATTTGACCAATGATTCTCAACCTTTGACTCCCAGTTTATTAGTTTCCATCCACTCCCTGCTCTTTTCTTCCATTTTGGCTTTAGTGCTTCTAGATTACAGCCTTGAGCTGGTGTACTGTTTCTCAGAAACAAGGGGTTGGACTGAGGCCCATTATCATATGTGTTTTAATAACCGTACAGGAGATGTTCATGACTGGAATCCCTGATCACAAACACAACACACAGCTAATGGAAGAGGTGATGCAATAGAATAATAGACTCGACTATGCAGTGCTACAACTGCAACATTAACTTTTCTTCAGGCCTTGCACAGAGTCAGGTTGTGCGAGATATTAATGACTGATGTGATCAGTTGGCACCCATTGTTTTTTACATATATACCTCAATGGTAATTCCTCTGTCTCACTGTACAAAGCCCTCTACGTATAGGATACAACGTGACATTTTGCTATGGTTTTCGGGTTAAACGACATGTTTTTTCAAAATGCTATACAATGGTATGCAATTGGACTTCAGGTATGCTTTTTCTGGTTTGGCAGTGTGTCAGAGATGATTCCTTATCAGCAGTGACGTGTGTGTGTGTGTGTGTGTGTGTGTGTGTTTATAAACCCTGCCATTTAAAAAAGGATGTGTGCACAATAGATCCAACTGAAGTCATTTACAAATTCATGATAATAAGTGAAAGTTGAATAATAATGCCACAGTTTACACCAATTTAGTCAGGTTCAGCAAATTCTTTATAAAGCTTCCACAACACACAGTGCTCAACACACCACGGTTTATTTAGGTATTTTGATATGTTTTGTCAAGGCTGAGGCTGAGCACAACCCATTTTAAGTGGGAAAGGGACCAAACAGATCTGCCAAAGCAAATGAAATGAGCTCTCACGTTTGCTTGGTTACCCGGCTATAACAATTTGTTTTCCATTTCCTATGGGTGTTCCCAATAATTAACATTGACATAGTCTGCTACCGGTAGGTTGACCCAGTGCTAACTCTGACTACTAGTTCAAAATGGTCTCCCCTCCCAAATGTTTCTACTTTCATTTATTCGCTGTCTTCCCCATTCTCAGCATTCTGATGACGAGGAAGAAGAAGAAATTGCCAGCACGCCACCAAGTTCTGCGGAGTCTGGTTCTGACTGATCCCAACGCGCAGACAGACAGACACACACATTTGTGTGTTGTTCAGCCAGTGCTCTTGAGTTTGATGGACCAATTCTTTCTACTGCTTCACCTGTGTACATTGTTATGCACATTAGTTGTTTAGCTGTTCCACATTCCATGCTTAACAGCCTTGCCCCAAGCACATTCCAGCACTCTGATTTATAGAGATCAGTAATCAAGGTGTGTGCTAATCGTTAAAGTGTGCTACATGTCCCATAGCTCTCTCAGGTATTTTCTTTTTTCAAAGATGGGGAACGGTGTAGCGGAGCAGCAGAGCACTCTGGAGTATGTAGTTTTCTTCCATATTGGTAGATTTCTTTTTTCTTTGGTCACAGAATCCGAAACCTGAAACTAAACTGAGGGCTTGTGAAAAATGACGCAGTTTTATTATACTTCTGTATTGCTTGAATAAATAAATGTTTTGTAATAAAATTGCTATATGTGGTTTAATGTCTTAATGCTTAATCTACTTCCTGTGTCAGTGATAGTGAGTACTTGTTTGTTTCTGTACAAGAGCCTGCTGTCTTTTATAGTGCTCAGAAATGTCGTTCCTGTGGGTAAGTGGAGTGAGCTCCTGAAGGGACTGCTGTGGTTTTAGAGAGCTGCAGTGACATGGGGAAAGAGTGCTGAGAGCTCTGGAGACCTGCACCCCCACACAAATGGATTAGGTCTGCTAGCTTGCCATCCAGCACGGACACAAGCGGCACAGTGTGTGATGGAGCAGTAGGAGCATGCTCTTTTAAACGTCCGAAAGATGAACGTGCCAAAGATGACTGCAACACGCCATGACCTGTCACATGAGCCATGTGAAGGCACAGTCCTGTGTCAAAAACACGATCTGTATTCAATATGCAGATTTTGTGTTTCACCCTGAAAACCAAGGGAGATGTTTTTTCTTTCTTCAGTTTTCGGTCTCTTAAGTTGGTCTCTGGGGAAGGCACTAGCAATTTACTTAACTGGAGGCAAGGTTGAAAGGCATTAAGGTTAATGGAGACAGGGAGGGGTATAAATTGTGGTTTTAAATTGGCTGGAGAGATTTTTTTTATAGAAGATAGTCTCCATCCCTGAGTAGCTTCTCGTTTTTCCACCCAGAGCCACACTGATGGTCAACAAGAGACGTGTTAACAGAAAAACGTAAAGATTTCCATTTGCTGTTGCCTCTGAAGTGTCATGATAGGTTGCCTGCTTCACAAGTCAACAACTCTATGTGTTGTCTTTTGATTTCCTTTATTTGCTTTTGCTTAATTGCTTAGTTGATGTGTTCAAGGAACATCACCGAACACGCTCTTTACCATTGTGCCATATTGTGAAGATTTCAAACAACACAAGTATAAAATAACAGGGTTCCCACAGGTCAGGGAATTCCTGGAATATCATGGAATTTTAATAAAGTCTATTCCAGACATGGAAAGACAGGGAATTGTATTATTTGTGTGGCAAAGTCAAGGAATATGAGGGGATTTTGTTGTAGCAGTTTTTAAAATGTACTTGCCAAAATACAATACAAATACATAACATTTCCATGTAACATTGGTGTTAAAATTAGTCAAGCTGTTTCCATTAGTGCTCGAGTGGTTATGGTTAGCCCTATATTTCTTAATACCCCTTTATACATTTCCCAATGCCCACTATATCCTCCTCTCAAAGATGCTACAATGAAGGGATGTAGGGATTCAATAAATTTCAATGTACAATTCATTTTGTAGTAGGTCGTGGAAATATATGTAATTTTTTTGCAGGGGAAGGTCAGGGAAAAGTCATGGAATTTCACATTAGACTTTTGAAGCCTGATAACTTTGGAGTTCTCTGTTCTGACTGATTTGTGTGTGTGTGTGTGTGCATGTTCTGTTCTTCTTTTGCCCCCTAATGATCAGTAATGATAATTGCATCAGTCATGTGAAATTTAGCTATTGGTCGTTTTCCCATTCAGCCCATTTCCTTCAATGCTCTCTGTCTCCCTGGTGTTGCATTTCATGAAAATTGTATTAAGGGGACATAAACGAGGCCTCAGACAAACTTGCGTCCTCCCAGCCCCTACACACACACACACACATGCACGTTACCACCACCACCAGTCAGTCTCATGGGAGGGCCACTCCTAGATGTGTCATATAACAGCAGTGTAAGCCAGTGTAAGCCAATAGCCATCATCAACACTCACTGAATCAAATTGTGTGAATATTTGTGTGAAAGATCTTTAGGTTATAGAATTTGGATTTGAATGGTTCAGTACAGTTGTGCTGTATATGACTGTGTATACTGTAGATTATAAATTACAGACACATAATGGACCCACTTTAAAAATGAGGCAATGAGAATTCCCACATGGCACCCCCCCCCCCCCCACACACACACACACACCCTTAGACATGCACCCCATTTACAGTGGATCTGTTTTTCTACAGCTACAAATGGAATACTTGATTTATCAAAATTTGCAAAAATGACTTGTTAATGATATGATTGTGATAATTACACTGGACTGTTACCAAATTATGTTTTTGACTTGA
Organism: Alosa pseudoharengus; assembly: GCF_046254945.1. Lineage (NCBI taxonomy): Eukaryota > Metazoa > Chordata > Actinopteri > Clupeiformes > Clupeidae > Alosa > Alosa pseudoharengus. The sequence continues at coordinate 30,003,043 of NW_027468657.1, forward strand.
TTGAAGTCTAAATGAAATACTGTACCTAGGTGTCCTTTACAACTAATTCCTGAATCAACAACAAAAAGGATACAACTTCAAAGAGAGCATCTTCAATCTGGTGTGAGCAGAAGTGGAGGGGCTGAAAACCCTGCATGTGAGGGACATGAGAGTGTGCTGGTGTGGTGAGGGGAGGGAGCATTAAAGGGAGGGACATCCTTTCTCATTTTTTGCGCTCAGCATTTATGCTCTTTCCACATTAGCCACTGAGGAGATCAGCTGGATGCGCCTCCAAATCCTTCATCATTCCAACGAACAAGCAACAAAAACTCACATACCGCTGCAAACTAACTCCGTGGCATCAAGCAAGTAAGAAGAATGTGGGGCATTATCACAGACTTCTTCACCTATGAGACAACCAAGTCAGTGGTGGTCAAGAGTTGGCTGGTCGGAACCATCAACCGTTTTGTGCAACTCCTCATCATTGTCTACTTTGTCGGGTCAGTATTCAACAACCTCCTCAACCTGATCATGCATGTCCCTGGTTAGTATGGTCCTCATATTGTGTTATATTCTTGACCTTATGATGACTTTGAAGGTATTTTGTGTTTGAATATATTGTGTGTATTCTAGTGCTGTATTCAGTCTAATTACATACAAGGTTCCTCATCTCTCAAAGATGTGGCCCACTTCAGCTAAAGTCAAAAGCCATTAAGTAAGCATTTAGGTCAATCTTCTAAAACTTCAGACTTGTGGTTGATCTCAGAATGTTGATGAGCATGACATAGTGCTGTTGTATACGCCATTACAGTTAGAGATGGGAAAGGGTTGTTTGTGAAATTGTATTGATGTTTTTAAGTGGCATTGGGAAATCAAATTTGAACTCTCATTTTCTGTCTAGAAGTCCAAATCGTAGTAACCAAAGCAAGTAAAGCTTCTCATTATTACAAAGTTACAGCTGGAGTTGAGGAAGAAGTCCTGCTTATTATTGTACCTTAGAGCTAATACTATTAGTTGTCTATAAAATTTCTGTAAAATTAGTGGTTAACTACAGTAATACTAAAATATTAAGGTGGTTAAACATTTTAAGCAGACATTATATTACATAAGATCAGATGATGAATGTGAGTTCAATTTAGAGAATTGAGTAAGAAATATGGCTTGTTGGTAAAGATTGGACATCTGAGGTTCTTATGCCTTTGTTAAGCTTATATGCACTTAAAGATTATACTTTTATATTATATATTCCTGAGTAAGAATTATGCAAGTCCCTGTTATCACAGCACAATTTGATTTGAAATACGATTGAAGACAAAGGCTAAGAGTGGCAATGAGTTGATTACGTAAGATGATGAGATGATTCAGGCCTGTGAATGTACTGATCACCTCTGATTATACCATATCCACTCTGTGGCCTACGTATCACCTATCACATGCTGTGGTTTGGTCAGACAAGGGGACATGCCTGAAAGATGAAGGGGGCACTTTAACACCATAAGATGGGTGTTGTGCAGGAGTCCTGCAGTTGTTCCCTCAGAAACAGAGTGAAATCAATACTGGCCCATGAGACGCTACAAGATGTCCATATAGCCACAAGGCTCCCATGGGAGCAGACAAAATCAATACTTTCCCATGGGACGCTACAAGACAAGTGCAATGGAACTGAAGTGGACAGAAAGGGAAATATTTTAGGCAATTAGGCTACAGCTGACACATATTGCTTACCTACATATGAATGAATGAATGAATGAATGAATGAATGGCTATAACCCTATTACCTCAACCTGTTCTTGCACTGAAATAGTTTTTTATTTTACCTTGTCTACATTATACTTTACTCTCCTATTTGTCCATATTATTTATGCTGGTCTCTAGACCTTACTCTTGCACTGTTGGACTTATGTTGGACTACTTTTTGCACCTTCACCATGACACTCACTCTCTTGAGCACCTTGCCATGCACACATAACTAAAGGACTATGGTTGGATTACTTTTTGCACCTTCACCATGACACTCACTCCCTTTAACACCTTACCAGTCCTGGCCCTGTCACTACAAGCGTCTTATGCTTGATCACCCTCAAGCACATTGGACTTTCTTAATTTAATTTATTTAGTATTTAGTTTTGTTAGTTTTCCTATCTTCTTATCTTCTACTGTCTTTATTGTACAGTGGAGTTTAGTTATATGTTTATACTTATACTTATACTTATGTTTACCATTTCTGCTGTAAGTGCATGTTGTGTGTGATGTCTGTATGCTACTGAGACCCTTGAATTTCCCCTTGAGGATCAATAAAGTATCTATCTATCTATCTATCTATCTATCTATCTATCTATCTATCTATCTATGACAATATTCAAAATAGAGGATACTGGCATATATTGTTGTAAGGACCTGGACAAGAGATGAGTATAGCCTCAAGACTTTCCAAATGTGTAAGAGACTTAGTACAGCTTAACAAAGCCAGGGCAACATAGCATAGGGTGAATTTTGTATGTAAAAATGCTTTTGCCACTTTAATAAACAACCCCCTTTACAGTGACCAATGATAACACAATCTTTCCATAATTGACAGAAAACAGCCAGAGAATGTCCTAGATTAGGGGTAGGCAACCTGGGGCCCGAGGGCCACATGCGGCTCTTTAGATCCTCTCTAGTGGCTTCCTGGCTTTCTCTAAAAATGATAGTTATAAAATATTTCTAGCAGATTATTTGTTAAGCTTCAAGCTATCCCAAAACATTAACAGTAAGTGAAAGTATTATACCGGACAATACACCACATATGCAGAGTATGGCGATTATGCCATATGCCTGAGGCTAATAAAGAAAGAGATATCTAAACTGATTTCTTTTAAATGGTTCCAACATCTTTGCGGCCCCAGACAGATTTATTTTTTATTTCTGGTCAAAGAAATGGCCCTTTTAAGAAAAAAGGTTGCCGACCCCTGTCCTAGACAGAGACTCTCAATTGTCACTTACCCTAAGACAGGGGTGGGCAACTAATTTCCCCAAGGGGCCACATGACAAACTGGGACTGTTGAGGAGGGCCGGACCCAAAATACCGAACTCAAGTCTGAACTCAATTCTGTTCAATTCTATTCTGTTCTTGTATAACATTAAGTAAATCATATGGTTTTGTTTACTAGTCGTAAGAACAGATAAAAATGTGAGGGAGACAAAGGAAAAACAGCAATATTTAATATATGTCCAGTATTTAATCCTCATTCTCGAAAATGATTTTTTGACATTGAAATTTTTTTCAGTTTTCAAAGACTGATATAAAAAAGTACTACAATATCTATATAATTAGGCTAGGTCATGAAAATGTGAAGGAGTCAGTACAACCGATAGGCCTGTGCCACCATTTCATCAACACTCAGCAATATTTCATCATTAAATCATTACCATCATTAAATTAACTCTATGCAGAATTAGACTACAAAAATGTGGAGCAGACAATAGTAGGCTGTCATTAGTTAATCAACATGCACAAAGAAAACTATTTAAAAAATGTAGGCTATGTTTTTGCTTTAACTTTATGCACATAACTGTGATTGGTCAACTCGCTCTGTGTGTTGAGCCGGCTGCTTCAAGCAACCTGTGGGTAGTAGCATCATACTAGTTCGCTAACATAAGCTTTGCAAATAAACTCAGACATATGTTGGTTACAATTACGGGGTTATCCGATTGTAAACTGTCTATCTGCCAGTAACGTTTTGAAATGAACACTTCGTATCGCCAACGAGCAGCAGTAGAAGTTCGTTCTAACAACCTTTGCGGTGGTGAGTGACGCAGACATAAGAGACACAAAACTTTGAAAGGTTTACGCCGACGTAAATAACTGCATTGTCTCGACGCAGAAGCATAAATTCTATTCACCAGCACATCAGATGAGGGTGTTTACGTCGTATGCATCCACGCACAAATGTATGGGCGTACAAATAGCAGTCGTTTTCAAAATAAAAACAACGATATTGATTTGCATGCATTATCTCTATGCTAGGCTCTTGACTATTGTTCTTTCACGGACCTTACGCGGGCCGGTCAGGGAAAGCCCGCGGGCCGGTCAGGGAAAGCCCACGGGCCGGATGTGGCCCGCGGGCCGTATGTTGCCCATGTATGCCCTAAGAGGTTGATGGATTGCACAGATTGAGTGTATGAGGGAAATTACATCGCAATAACCATGGGTCTTGCAAGAAAATGAGAAATGTTAAGACGTTCATTGGTCTTTCTCACTAAATTAGCTTGTCATTTTTAGCTGGAATTGTTTGTGATTGCTTTTCATTCCAACCACATAGCATGCAGAAAGCATTGATAATGTGGGGTCATGACCATGGTCATTTTGATGTTTGCTCTCATCATACATTTTTCATGTATTCATTTGTTGGTGCTGATGTCACAGTTATTAGCCCAAATTACATTGTTCCGTCCCATTCCATTTGCCTGTCTGGTTCTCCTAAATGGGTGCCTTTGTGGGCCTGATCCATTTCTAAACTACATGTTTGTCTTCATTAGCTGTCACCAAATGGCATCACAATTGCACCAGTGCAAATGGAGATTAACATGTACAGTATGTGAACTTGCTAAACTGGCTTTATTGATTGTTCATGTTCCAGTGGTAAAGTGCATTATAGCAGGTTTGAGTATTTGTTAGCCTGATGGTCTGATTTGACCACATTTATGGTCATTTTCCCTCTTTCCCCTGGACTAAATGCTTCTACATCTTCTCATAAAGGACATTTTCCAGCAATTCCAAATATAGACAATAGGGTGTTTCTTGTAATGTAAACTGTTTACTTTATCAGGAAATCCTGTGAAACTAAAGAACCATGCTGTCAGAAATTGTGATTATATTATTATGCAAATAATGAAAATGGAAATGAAATTATTTGGTTGAGGCTCCACCACAGCGTCCATACCACATCTGAGCCTGGATTTGAGTCCAATCTCTCTAACACTTGCTTCATGTCACTCTTCACTGTCCTGTCTGAATAAAGGCAAACATACATAAAAAATGAAAGAATCTAGATAATTACAGTCTGGTTCTGGTCTGGACAATTTATTTACAAGTTAACTAATTTTATAACATAATACTATGTTTACATGTACCTTATAATGCCCCCCTTTTCTCTCTGTAATTCAGTTGGGTATTTTTACATGAGAAGGCTTATCAAACTAAAGACACTGGGATTGAATCAGCAGTCATGACCAAAGTCAAAGGATTTGGTCGGTACAACAACCAGGTGATGGATGTGGCAGACTATGTAGTTCCTCAACAGGTGAGCCTACTTTTTGGCAAGCTAACCATGACCTTCTGGCTCTCCTTATCCAGTTTATATCATGTATATATTTTCATCACTCTATAGTCTGTACACTATAGGCTACATTAAGACAAATGTAACATGTGATTTGCCATATGTTTAGGCCACTTTCTGGTGCTGCATATCAAATCCCCATTCCGACCAATGTGCCTAAATCCAGGTCAAAATTAAACTTTCTCCCAAAGGAATATACTCTTTGACACTTGGCTGACCTTTTTCTGACCTGACCTCATATTCCTAAAAATATGTTGCATTTAATGTTAGAAAAACTGGACTCATTGAATGTCTAAAGGGTTTTACACAAACAGTGACATACAAGAAACACCAAGTGGAAATAAAAGCCACTGTGTTGATTAATAGCAAAATGATAAATGAATGGAAAATGAATATATTAAAGAATATATCCATTTGCAATGTAATGCACTGCTTTCATACAATTCCAACATCCCAGACTACTTTTAGTCCCACTGTTCTGTATCCATGTGTTATAATCTCTCCCATCTCTCTGTGCATGAAGCCATTCTGTGTATGAAGCCTATAGCATGTCTCTGCTTCCTCCTCAGGGTACCTCAGTATTTTGCATCATTACCAGACTCATCATGACACATAACCAAACACAAGGACTTTGTCCACAGGTGAGATTGGGCTAATACACTGTGTCCATTGGCTAATACATTGAGGTCAATGCCAGAGTGGGTCATGATCAGAAAAAGCTTGATCTATAATTAAAAAAAAAATGTTCACATGGCACGTTTTTTCCACAGTATGGCAAGAACTACAGATGCACCCATGACTCTGACTGTGACAAACATCTGAGATCACATCTGGCAAATGGTGAGCTCTCTCTCTCTATCTTTCAGCCATTCTGGTCGTCCTGCTATCCTCTTCATTACTGCAAATTAATTATCATGTATTATCTGTCCATTCTAAACTGCACTTGTGTTACGTTTGCATCTAAACCATGAAATATAAAGCTGACCCCTGATACCTTTTTCTAGGTATTTTTACAGGACGGTGTCTGACAGAGGATGGACAGTGTGAGGTTGAAGGCTGGTGTCCCACAGAAAATGATACTGTCCAGACGTGAGTCTACGCACACACACACACCTGACCTGAACACTTAAGCTGATTTCATCTGTAAACAATTTCCCTTATTTTCTGTTGCTGGGAAAAGATGATGAAAATACTTTGTGTTGGTGATTATTGATAGGTTTTAAAAATGATATGTTTGAGGATCGGGGTGAGGGTGGTGATACAGAATATGTTCCTTCTGTTGTGTCTCGGCTGCAAATTCCAGTCCTCTGTTCTGATTTACCTGGATGAACGTGCATTGGGACATATGGATTGACACCTGACCTGTGTACTCCTGTATTATTGTATATATATGCATATAGAGAGATGAGAGGATTGGGCAGTGAAGGGCAAGGGGGAGGAGCTTGGATGTTCACAACACAAATAGACACCGCTCAGATCGCTAGTGAAGTGTTTCTTTCTGTCTCTCTCTTCTCCAGGGAATATATGGAGGAAGTCGAGAACTTCACCATTTTCATTAAGAATAGTGTTCGCTTTGCCCTCTTTGACATCACCAGGTGGTTAAACACAAACACACACACACACACACACACACACACACACACACTAAATGTAAATAAAAACACTATCACCTGTATTTTACCTCTGAATTTCCTCCATCTCTACTGACTTTGTCCCTTCTCTCTGTACCCTCCTCTCTGTCTCTACTAGGGGGAACTTTCCTCGCACTATTGACATAAACTGTATGTATGATCCTGTTGGCAACCCTTACTGTCCAGTCTTCAGAGTGGGAGACATACTCAGATATGCAAATGAGAGCTTCAGCGCAATTGCTAATAAGGTGCCATTTTCATATTCTTGTACAATCATAGCAGTCTTCTAGCCTGTTAGCACCAGACCTTATCTCAATTGAAATTGAGATTGGGTCTGGACAAGCTTCTTTCACCTTCCATTTCCAAGGTGCGTCACCAACAGACACCAATCAAATTGCCTCTGGACACAAAAGGAGAGAAGAGATCCGAGGCACTCATTAATAAAAGTCCTTTATTAAAGTCCTATATTTTGTCTCTCTTCACTGTCTCTGGACACAGTTGGATAGACCTAAAACCAATAAGTATCTATCTATCTATCTATCTATCTATCTATCTATCTATCTATCTATCTAAGAGCAATGAAGGAGATGACATATGCAGAGTAACAGAAAAAACATCTCAATTTATTTTTTTTAACTGCTTTGATGTTATCATATTAAGCCTGCCTCAACGGTTGTGAATGGTGCCCAGGTTTTAGGAACATTAGAAATGGGAGTGAATGGCCTCTTTGCCAGACGGACCTGCAGAGCCAATTCGAATTTGCCAAAGGTTCGTCTGGGTTCTCCTAGGCTAGCTGTCTGTCTTTTTTTCCTCTCCACAAAAATGTCCATGTCCAAAATTCCTATTTAAATGAAAGAGAATGAAGAAAACTCCAGAACACTATATGCCATTGTTTGACCTCATTGAGTTCTATGACATGGATAACTGCTATCTAATGTTCACCTATGTTAAAATGTGAATTTGAACGCACCTCAGGCGTAGCTCCCTTTGACTCCCTGTGATTTCCGTTTATTTCCCAAACCTCATAATTATCATAATGTTTTTGATGCTCTTGCATTTTGGAAAAAAAACACCTGCTTTTGTTTCCATTTTTGTCTCACAATTGTGTAGGGTGGCCAGATTGGTATTCATATCAGATGGATGTGTAATTTTGACCAACCTGTGGAGAACTGCAAACCTACCTTCTCCTTCACAAGACTGGATGAGGCGTTTGAGGATAACAATGTTTCCAAAGGTTACAACTTCCGGTACTGAACACTTTGTACTGAACACTCATGTGCATGTACACACACACACACACACACACACACACACACACACATACACAAAAGAGAGATGCGTATAGCCCTGTCTCCTTTCACAGCTTCAGTCTGTGTACATTTTGCAGGTTTGCGAAATACTACAGGTCACACGATGAAGAGGAGTATCGTACACTCTACAAGGCCTTTGGTATCCACTTTGACGTTATGGTCTCTGGCAATGTAAGTAGACTGCTCTAATCCTGTCAGGCCCCGATATCGTCTAAACAGGGTAGCTGTATAGTTACAATGAGTAGGCTACACACAGCAGTATATGAATATGGATTTATTTACACACATTTCTAACTCTTATGATGGCAGGCTGGAAAGTTTGACGTGATCCCAACACTTATCAACATAGTAGCAGCTTGCACCTCAGTAGGACTGGTAAGCAACCCATATGTATACAATTAATACATAATGACTCACATAAATGTTGCAATAACTGTTGTTGTTAGTGTGCTTGCTCAAATACACAGCATAGCGAAGCAAGCACACTATTGTTCTTCTTAAGCTAACTATCTTATGCCATGTTGTTATTCAACTGCCACCTCTCCTTCTCTAACTCCATCTAAAGGCCACTGTCCTCTGCGATATAATTCTTCTAAACTTTCTAAGAGGAGCAGAACGGTACAAGGCAAAGAAATTTGAGGAGGTGAGAAGCAATATACACAGCATTAATCTTGTTGCCATGTTTGAATGTTATCCAATGTCAAATGGCCAAATATTTCTGTCTGTGTCTCTCACAGGTCTCTGACACAGACATAACTGCTGAGGTCCAAAGTCAAAGCCAAAGCCTTCAAACAATCAGAAATGAAGGGAAGATCTCAGACGATTCTGGATCCTTCTCTAATGGTCGGCAGCGACACTAAAGTTCCTTGACCTCTGACATCATCTGTCTTATCTCCCACACTGTATATCTCTTTGTCAGAGTGTAAGATTTAACAGACACCTGTTACCAAAATAATTGCATGCCTAAACCTCATAGTTCACAGGGTATATCAAAAAGACATTTATAGCCTAATACATACTGTATATTCATACATATGGGTAATTCTCCAATGGTAGGCTACTTTTTGATCTGTACATTTTCAGAAAATGTAACATTTGTAGTGAAAATGTATTTGTATGGTTTATTTCCCAATTTCCCCAATCCAGGGAAACTGTCATTTCCATCACACAACAAAACATGTGTATTAAAGCAAAATTGCCCAAATAATTACTCTTCCAAATGTATTTGATCAGACACATATCTGCCAAATTTAATTCATCTGTTTTCCTGTAATGTAACTGTAATGTTTTTACAGTGTTAACATTGAAAAAGCTAAAAAAAACTGGGTCACTAAAACCTTTCAGCCATTTTTTCCATTGCTGAAAACCATGTTTTAAGTATATTGGTTATGGTTATGGATATGGTTATATGATTTAGCAGATGTCCAAAGCGACTTACAAATAAAAACAATACAATAGTTAAACATTAACAGTGAACAGTTTTAAAATGTTGGTAAGAACACATTAAGGAAAATAGCAATAATAAACAATAATGTCAATGCAATATCAACTAGATGTACAGCAAAGCGGTACAAAATATGACCGCCACCCAGTTCCGCACATTCTCTCTGCAAAAATAAAACAAGCTTGTCAATTTGTCTCCATCTCCTACTCCATCCCCTACTCTTGCAACTTTTGTGTATGACATGATTTTGTTGTTTATCCTCATAAATGCATAATAGGACAGGGATTTTTCAGGGTGATTTTTGTGACCGGCAGCCCATTTTATTTTCAGTTAGACACAGGAAAGGTGTTCTTGTGGGAAACCAAGCTAACACAATACTCTACAGTACTGTCTACAACATGCAGTATAAGTATATATACTCTTTTGATCCCGTGAGGTGAAGCACACACTAATCCCAGCGCAGTGAGCTGCCTGCAACAACAGCGGCGCTCGGGGAGCAATGAGGGGTTAGGTGCCTTGCTCAAGGGCACTTCAGCCGTGCCTACTGGTCGGGGTTCAAACCGGCAACCCTCTGGTTACAAGACCGAAGCGCTAACCAGTAGGCCATGGCTGCCCCTAAGTAAGTACTAAGTAGGATACAACAGCAATGCAAAATTGCATCAGCACATATGACACATGCTTCAGGTATCCAGCACTGATTTATAGTACTGCATGCAGTGCCCATTCAAGTCAAGTCAAGTCAAGTAGTGTCGTGTCGTGTCGTGTCATGTCGTGTCGTGTCGTGTCGTGACTTGACTTGACTTGACTTGACTTGACTTGACACATGCTTCAGGTATCCAGCACTGATTTACAGTACTGCATGCAGTGCCCATTGCCAAACAATGTGCAGGATACAACCGTAAACAGCTGGCTGGCAGCAACACGCACTGCATGTTTTACCTGAAAAGGCCCTCCTTCATGGTACAATATGCTGCAGTAGCCAACAATTGTGAAACACAGCAACCTGACTGCCCAAAGAAGCCTATAGCAGCCACAAACAACATAATCAACAAAGCAAATTTTGTGAGCATTTCACTGAGGCTTTCAAGCAGGCACCTTCCTTCATCAGAGTTTCGTTGAATATATGGCCCCATACTATCTAATATAATATAATCCCCTTGGGATTCAATAAAGTATCTATCTATCTATCCATCTACCTCCAGAAGGCTCAGCAGTGGTGTGTGGCATAGACTCACCCTCCTCCACACTCATGATGGGTTAGGACACAACCAAAATCACTAACATGGCACTATATCCACAATTCTTCTCTTTTTTACAACAGATATTGTGATTCTAAAAATGCTTCCATATCTGTAATTATGTTTTTCCCTACTGTTTCTGGTTCTTTAGGGCAACTAAATTGCTTGTTAGCATGGGCAATGTAATTTCGACCACAACCTCTCCTCCATCACCATGAATACAGTGGTGGAAATGACATTTTGCCTTTTTTTCTTAATCTCATAATATCTTAAGACTGTAAATGCCAGTGAACATTCAATATACAAAAAATACACACTATGAAATTACATTTGTCTAGCTGTTTTTACATTCACATGAAATATAAGTTGTTTGGAAATGACACCCATAAACACACTTTCATTAGGCATCACTCATCTTCACCTTCATCTTTTCATCAGTTTTTTTCAGTCACTTTGGTGCTTTTCTCACATCACTATTAACATTTGCACAGCAATTTGCATTTCTCAAAACAATTACTGCAAACTGCAAAACTTAGTGGATAACCTGCAAAAGCACGTCACTTGCTCAAAATGGATAGCCTAGTCCATTTCTCAAAAACAAGTATTTATGTCAATGAAACTGCCAGTGTCATGAGAAGTCTTGACACCATCGTTTATGAACAAGATAGTCAAATGGCTTTGTCATGTTTTCATTACGGCAGTTTGCTCTCAGTGTTTTCCCATGCAAAAAAAAGTCAGAACTCGGTGACACTACATGAAAATGCTCAATACAGCACTATACAGTGCTGTATATACACTATACAGTTGTACAGCCATTCGAAAACAGTAAAGTTACAAATTGCTGTAGTTAGGGGAGTAAGTGAGTACAAGACTGAATATGTATGTTTCACAGTTTTACTGTATATGCAATTCTACAGCATTGTGACAGAATTTGATAACTAGTTCACCAATTTTGCATGTAATGACTCAAGCAATGAAATGAAGACTATTAGTTTTTTTGGGAATGACTATTCAGCATCCATAACTATAGTTCATTTTGACTGACATGACAAAGCAACTTATACATGTTCAAAAGCATTTGCAATTTGTTCAGAAGAAGGAAAAATTGCTACTATGATGTGCATAAATGACTGAATGTTGTGGAGATTGAACTAATAGTTATGAGAATTTCTATTCTGATCTGAGAAAAGTACTAAAGCGACTGAGAAAAACTGTAAAAAGACTACAAACTGTTGTTTACCCTCTCAGTAACTAACAAAGGTAAAAATACTTTGGTTTGTCTGCAGGAATGCTCCCCACAGTAGCACAGAAGTGTAATGATATGTTGGACTAGGCAATGGCTTACTGTATAGCGATTAACTTTGAGCTTGTCCCAAGGCATGTTGTTGAGAATGCATATTCTGGTCTTACTCAAAACTACTGAGATTAACGTCATTGTGGTCACCAATGAAAAATAGATCCAAGGTTGTTCTTAGACCGAACTATTCCTTTACATGAAGCTGATGTTTGTTAATGACTGAGATTCCTGAGGTTTTTGTGAAGAATCCAGTGCCTTTTCAGAATTAGCTTCTCTTTGTATAAATTGCATGATGGTGTTTTAAGCCAATTAAAAAAAACACACAAGCCTTATTGACCACAAGCCTGTATCCAATAGCCCAATGAATCAGAATCAGTTCAGAAGGAAGAATAAAGAAAAAAATAAATGCATTCCCATTTATAGCCCACTCCTGTATTACAGTAACCTCAGTTGAGGAAATTTTGCAAAAATCAATGTATAATCCTCGATTAAAATAGGGGAAATTACAGGTAACGCTCCTAGGAAAAAGAATATTTGTGAGTTTCCTGGGCTTTGTAATCAGCAAGTAAAATTTCAATACAATTGCACAAGCTTGTGAAAATAACTTTAATAAGCGATGAGCAATAAGCAAAAAAGTATTTTCAAGCTCAAGAGTACAAAACATATGATCGTGCTGTTGAATGTGATGTAGTTTCACATCTGAATGCAGAGTCCTTATTCTTTGGGTAGTGTAGTGGCTAGCATGAAGTAGCCTGAAAAGTTGGGGGTTCAATTCCAGGCTTCCACCATTGTGCCCTAGAGCAAGGCATTATCTCCGAGTTGCTCTGGGGAGAATGGCCCTTGTTATATAATTGACATATGTACGTCACTTTGGATAAAAGCATCTGCTTAATGTAAATATGACATTTTATAACTCTTAAATCTTAAACTCAACAGAAAAACGCAATAGATTGTTAAGGGGTATGACTAAGAAACCCTTCTTTTTAAACCTGCCAGGATTGCCCCTTCTTAAGTGATTCACTTTGTCTGCACTCTTTTTGCTTGGAAGTAAACCATAAAGAGTCATTCTGCACTACAATACTGGACATAATTTCACATTACTTTTTTTATTCTTGGTCCCATGTTGTATTATGCCACACATGAGACCTAACCTTGCCGATAAAAGCCAAGCCTTTCCTCATAGGCTATGTTTCACAACAACTAGAATCCGACAACACTCCCAGTTGAGAGAATACAGCATGTACATTCAAATTAACATTTTGTTTAAAGGTTGAAAGCTGAAGGTCCTTATCAGGCTGCAGAGGAAAGGATTCAGATTTGAGCCTTCCGTTTGGTCTTCCTCTTCATTCCCACAATCCAGTTATAGAGGGACGACTGGGCCTCTGGACTTTTCTCTGAGGTCTCCTTTGTCGTGCTAATCTCCTCTGGCAGCACCATTTCCTCCGTGTCCTCCATGTCCTCTGGGTCGTCCATTTCGTCAGAGTCCTCCTCCATCCCCTCAGGCTCAGGCCAGTCCTCCACCTCTGGTTGGATGTAAGATGGCAGCATCACCACCTCCTCAGCAAATCGAACACGCCGTGGAGAGTAATCCAATTTCCGCTGAATCAAAAGTAGACATAATAGATTATTTACATTGTAATACTTGTAATTATAATTGTGTTGTAATATGAGAATATTGAATTATTAATACCTCATTTTCTATTAAGTATATAAAACACAATGCTGTGCATCTGTACTTTTGAGTTGACACTCACCTTTTTGGGTACTACTTCCATGGACAGTGATGAGTCCGAATCCAGAGAGATGGAGCGCTGGGTGGCAAGCTGAGATGGAGGAGGAGGAGGAGCAAAAGGAGGAGGTGATAATGGAGCCTTCCGATGGGACACGGACTTAGTGGGAACATCACCATCATCATCATCTTCATCTATGAAAGTTTCCCTCTCCTCAGACTGTAGCGCTCTTCGTTTCTTCTCGTGTGCAGAGCTGTCCTTGCCGTCTCCAGCCTGGGGAGAGGGAGGTTGAAAAATGTTTGAGTGAAGAGAAACTGTTCACTTCATAAGCACTTGCTTTATTTTCAGTATTGTTCTGATCTGGTACATTATAAATAATATGTAAATAGATCGATAGATAGACTTTTTTATTGATCCCTTCGGAAATTCATCTTGCACCATAGCTCATCATATATATATATATTGTGGAATAGACAGCTCCTGTGCTTACCTCCACATAAGAGAAATCCAGAAGGGGAAGTAACTGTGGAGCATTGTCATCGCCTTCACTGGGACTTGAATTGATGGTGGGCTCTGTAGCCTCCTCTGTCTCAGACTGGTCACCTGCCTGCGTCGTTTCTGTTAGGTATGGGTTCATCATGTCACTTGAGTCGGGCTGATTAAGGGTTGGCTCGGTCATCTGTGGTTCGTGGGTCACCTGGTCAGACTGGTCATCTGCCTGTGTTGTCAGTATTATGTTAGGGTTCATGTTACTTGTGTTTGTTTCGATGAGATCTGGTGTAGTCATCTGTGTTTGGTGTGGGTTTATCTCACTTGTGGTGTTTTGGTCAAGATTCGGCATGGTGACCTCTGTTTGGTGAGGGTGCATGTCACTTGGGCTGGTTTGGTTAAGATCTGGCCCCATCATGTGTGTTTGCTGACCCTTGATATCACAACTCTGATTTTGTTTGTTTGACTCTGGTCTACTCTCTGATTGATCATAGTTGACAGCATCCAAGTTGGATTGGTCAAGGCTGTTTGTGGTCATCTGTGGTTCAGTAGTGATTCCCTGATCAGAGTTCACTTCAACAGTCCCAGGCTGGATATGTCTGACTTGCTCCAAGATGGTAAGTTGGTTGATACTGTGTTCACTACTCTCCATGCACATGGGTTGGCCAGCATTAAGTACTAGTTCATCAGTGTCTGTAAGCATAGCTTCTTCAGTGGCTTCATTCAGTGTACTCTCCGGCACACTAATTGCATTGCGTGACTCAGTGATTTTACACAGATCCACTACAGCAGGGTAAGTGCTTTGGTCATTTGCGCTCTCTGGGACTTCCAGGGGGCTGTTGCTCATGGTAAAGAATTTGTCCCATTCAGGTCCAGTAAAGATCTCTTCCATAAGATTGGTACTAAAACCCAGGTCAAACGCACAGAGGGAGATACTGGAAGGGTGAGAAAGGCAGGCAATATGTCATTTGTCAATCATATCAACTCAGCAAATGATAACATAGTGTTGCATGATGAATAGGTGCAGAAGGGAGAGAGTCAACACGTGCAAAGACACTCAAACACCTGTGATTCCTGGCTCCATTCCCGAGAACTGAAAGTCTCTGATTTATTTGAATTGTGTAGTGAGCTGTGGTATGACATCTATGGTAATTATGCTGGTCTTATACGTGCACACATTCTTTCTCACAGGTGATGTTAAATGCCGTGAGCTGTGAGAGATTTACCTGTCATAACCTTGGGGACAGGGAGTGACTTCATCCTCTGCTCTTCTGATTGGTAGAGGAAGAACTGCATTTTCTTTCACTTTACTGGACTCGTTAGACACCTGCTCAGCTACGTTATGCTGTAATCATGTTCAAGAAAGTTAAAACACAACTCAATTGACTTTTAATCAAATTGGCCATTATTTAGCCATTATTGGTCATCTTTGAGCTTTGAACTAATTATGTAAAACCTGATATAATTCTACATTTATATTTCAATAAGAATAAACAAAACGTACCTGATGTTGTTTCTTTCCGAACTTCTCTCCATTCTGACTATCCTGTCTCTCCACGCTTGAACGTCTGTCTCTCCATTTATCTTTTATCCTCTGGGTCAACTTCTTAGTTTTTGTTTCAGCCCATTTTCTCTTGTTTTTCCTCCCATTATTTGACGTTTTTGACGTGACAACTTGACCAACAGGTTGATTGATTCGACTCAGACTGTCTGTGGAGGAGGATGCAGTGTCTTCAGTAGTTATGCTGTCCCATATTGGGCTATCAGTGACTGTATGCACCTGAATGACAGAACCTGGAGCCAGCGGAGCTGAGAGCTCATCGCCGTTTGTGCTGTCAGTCCGCTGAACTTCTGCATTTGTCTGTGTCTGCATCACAGGAGGCCTTGGGTCGCCTTCTGCCTCGCCTGCTGGAGATGTGTGGTTTTCATGGTTCAGAGGTGGTTCTAGGAGAGCATCTGTCTTGTCACAATGACTATTTTTTCTTTCAGAGATCTGATTGCTCACCAACGTGAACCTCAGCTGTTTCCTTTCCCATCTGGGAAACTCCTCCTCAATGACAGAAAACGAGAGATTCTCTTTCTGTCCCGTGGAGCCTTTGCGAAGTCCCAAAGCCTTTGTGGATCCCTTGAAAAAGGGGGAGAACCCTGGCCATTTTGTGCGAGGTGACCGTAGATTGTCATTCACAGTGTTAATAAATGTTTCCTCTTCATCCTCCACCTCTTGTAGTATCTTGTCCTTGTCCTCGGATGTTGTGCTGGCCTGCTCTGACCTTTGCTCCTGAAGCCTCAGCCTCTGAAGCATGGACTGCACCAGCCCCTCTGAGTCTGACACGCTACTAAGCTGAGCCATTCATACACACAAGAACTACCACACCTACATACCCTATATAATAAGCGCAAACAAACACATACACACTGCTATGACAAGTAAGCAAGAACTTACACATTCAAACAGCGTGAGGAGTTTACAACAGAGAGTTTAGAGAACTATCCAACGCATGTTCCATTCAGTTCCATAAAGCCTATTTGGACATCTGCCAGCAGCTCAGTGTTCCAACTATTTTGTTGTGGTTGTTCTTCTTGGTTTGTTCCAATTGAAGCGGCATGCATTTGCGGTCTTTTCGTCACAAAAGGTCCCCTTCAAATGAATCTCCAGTCATTTTTCACCTACTCTTTTACTCCCTTGAGAGACGTGCGTGTGTTATGTCATGGTACCTCATTCCTTATGCTTTCAGGTTTCTGTCAGTTTCACTGCCTCTCCTCCTCCCTCCCCCTTTCTCTCTCGACCTGCCTTATTCCCTCAGTGTCTGTTCATGTGTTTCAGTGATGAAATAGTAAGCATTCCATTTGTGTCAAAAGGGGAAACCCACAATGTAGACTATGTGGCATTTATGCCAAGGAATGACTGGTATAAATCAGCTCTTAAGATTAACTGTCAACTTGTGAAAATGTGGACAACTGACAGAAACGTCCTTGTGTATCAGAAGTAAACTTACATTACGAAAAAAAATTATAAAGTAGGCTAATAGTTTTCTTGGTATACATTTTTCCCCAGTATAGTTTTTTTTTTTTATTCTAAATGGTAGCCTAAATTTTGCACTTTGTCGAAATTCTAATAGGCCTATATATATTGCACATATCCAATCATGTTGGTCTTAGATTTCCTCATTTCTGTTTATTATTGGATGCTGGAGAAGACTTGGGTGGTGGAGACTGTAGGCTATAATCAGGACCGACCTGAAAGACCAGTGAGACCACATGACTTCCCATTTAGATGACACTGACAATGACTCTCTCAGTGTCTCTCAAGCATGTGGACCCACAGATATACATGTGGACCAACCACGTAAAGCCACAAGAGCCACTCCAAATTGAACCAGATTAGTCACCTGCCCAGTAGCCATATGTTAAATATAGGCTAGCCTATAGTTTCAAAGATAATGCTCTGGCCAAGAAGGTATCACTGGCCTATTTGAAGATTGCGTAAAAGTCGACCCTTCACAATGTCTCTGTGCCGCATTGCTCAAAATGGAATGAATGAACTATGTAATTAACTGGAAGATTTCCCATCTACCTTCATGATTGAATTAAGGCTACACTTCGGGCCCGTCCCAATACATCCCCTACCCCTAGATTTTTGCCCTAACCCTCGTTTTTGCGCGTGCACGTGTAGGGCTAGGGTGTCCCATTACTTTAGGGAGCAAGGGGAAGTGCTATTTCCCCCTTAAAATCAACCCTCAAAATATAGCCAGGACCAATGCAGGCTTAAAATGAAGTGGGAGATGAAATTACACAGGATACCGTGCGAGCTCAGTGAGTCGGTCAATGTTTTCATATATTTTCGCAAATAAGCATATTAAAATTTCGAAATATGTTGGAATATGTTAGTTTGATGCACATCTGATGGACTGTTGAGTTTTGAACACTAATGTTAGAAAATATCTCACGAAGCTGTCTGACGATGTTCATGATATCTGCTGATTGCTTTGAGAGAGTCTGCCCATCAAATAACGTTATAAATCAATCTGGGTAGTTTCGTCAATATTTAGGATGTGTGTTCTGGCGTTCACATGAACACAAATGTCTTTGTTGATTAACCAGACGTAGATAAACCAGCACAGCCCACACAACAATGACCGCTGGAACGGGCATGTTCCTGAATTAAAATAGTAGCAGGCTACTACCGGTAGACACGTCGGCGCTGCGCGTGACGTAGGTGAGCACGTTCGCTACGCTAATTTGCATATAGTGGTGTCCCAATCATAGACAGTAAAAGAAATGGACGAACAGACTCCGTCGTTCTCAATGGGAGGGTACTGAGTCATTTTTCAGTTGGTCCCCCCAGTACTGCGCAGACTCGCACTTAACTTCGTGACGTTAGCCATCGAACTGAATCTTGTAACTCATATGATAGATACACAGAAATTCTTCTCACACTTCCTTCGCCTTCAAAGTTAAACATTTATTTATGTATTATTATTAATATCATCCTCACAAGTGATATCAAGTCGTGTTAATGTTGAAACTACCACACATGATCATCTTTAAAAACAGTCATGGTAAAACAAAACAAAAAAGTTATAGCCTTGAGGCTAATCTTCTTTCCACTTTTCTGACCTACGTCAATCCATCGAAAACCTCTGAAATGATTATCGTTAGACTACCTAACGGTAAAACTACTGTTTTTCCATTAGGTTTACTTGCCTCTATGCTTTACCTTAACATAGGCTACAATGCTATTGTAGGCTACATAGCTTGTTCACGAGTTTCCGTGCTGGCTGGACTAGCAGCTACGCTTCTTATCCAAACAATACGGTTATCTCCCTTCAGTGCGTTAGCTTCCCTTCAACCGGACATGCTAAACATTCTTCTTACGGGAACCTAACGTTATGTACGAGGTAGTCGAGTCTTGTTTTGCCTTTTATTGTTTATGTAGATAACACAGAAGCTAAAATATCGGCACATGATATATGTTATATGAAGTTATGGGAGTTCAAAAAAATCCTAAATGACTGGGCGTTCTATGGGGTTAGCAGAGAGTTGATAACCACCGCTACATCGATGCTTCTACTTCCGGGAATTCGCCTGCCCCCTTGGTCCCAATTCATAGGGAAAGATCTTCACCCCCACTTCCCTTGTCGAGGGGGCTTTAATGTTGAGGGCAATCAAAACCAAGTGGAAGTTTTAAGGGGGGAGAAATGGGACGGGCCCTTCGTCTTCGACTTCTACTAAAAAAATACACACTGTGCCTTTAAGTTCCACTTCCACCCTGTCGGTTTTCAGATGACGTAGCAGGTACTTGCAATCCCGCGCTGCCCGTTGATAGGTTCCCTGGCTGCTGCTACAGTCCGCGCGCGACATGGCGGCAAGGAAGTAAACAGTGCCATGATATGGATAACTTTCTGTCACAAAAGATATTTATATATATATTTGTAGAGTCAGAAGTAACCTGCAATGGGCTGTCCGTAATGATGCATTCTATAAATAAAAGACCGTATTGCGTATAGATCAAGGAAGGTGCAAAAGAGAGTGTTATTTAAAAGCTTAACCACTGCAAGCAAGCAAGCAAACTCATGCTGAAGTTGTTGCGGAGTCGCAACCACTTCAGGTTGTTCACTTACGTTATATGCCTGGTTATACTTCGAAAACAAACTGAATTCTTGTAGATTATCAATTCTTATAGATTGTCGTTGTTGACGTCAATATTACATCTTTGTTGAACATCACTGTCTATAACACTGAAGAAACACCAGTATGGATTACGTTGCAACTGGCGGCAACGTAAAAGGTAAATTAAATCCAATGCTGTTTTGCATTATTTAACTGTTGTCTTGGTCTTTTTTTACGCAACGTAATTCATTTGTGGTTGCAGTGTTGGCAAAGGCAATCCACTCACTGTCAAGAATTGGAGAGGAATTATACTTTGAACCTCTGGATGATGGAGTAAGTGGGTTCCTAATCTCGATATGATCATACATTCCTTGAAATGTATTACATTAGCCTTGTTTTTTGCTTATTTGTTTTCTAAGCTGGCGTTGCGGACGGTGAACTCCTCTCGCTCGGCATTTGCCTGTTTCCACCTATCTCCACTTTTCTTCCAACGATTCCACACATCACCAGCACACCGTTTCCGCTGCAAAATGCCAATAAAGGTAAAACAAACCCCCATTACTTCAACTTTATCTTGCTTCTAAAGTGAATAATCCTGTTGTCCACTCTACGCCTTTCCTGTAGGGCCAGTCTCTCCATCATGTGCCCTACTCTTCAACTTTTAACAAAGTAGTGGTAGTTTGCATCCCAGTGTCTGTATGTTGTATGTCAGCAGTGTCCGTCTGTCCCATCCTCTCTTTATTAGAGTGTCCAGGCAGTGTTCAAATCCCTCGCGTCATTAGAAAAGACAGTTGAGAAGTGTCGTATTGAGTGGAAACCAGCAGACAAGAGTCAACTCACATTTACACTGCACTGCAAGCATGGTAATGGAAATAAGTGGAATGGAAATAGATCTGAGTTAATAAAAATGATGCATACTTTGTTATATTGCAGTGGTTTTCTAATGGGTGTTCTGCTCTAGGTTTGCTGAAGACACACAACCTGTCATTCCAGGACTGCGAGAGTTTGCAGGCTGTGTTTGACAAAGAGCATTGTCCCAATGTGCTTCGAGCTCAGCCAAGGTTTGGACTTTATTTTTTATCCATTTACTCACATATTGTGTATATGTGAGTAAATCGCATATCATGATTTAACAATCACATTTCTCTCTTTTGTGCTCTTTGTCATCTCAACTGGTTTGTAATGCTACCTCTGCTTTTACCTATTTCTCTACTCCCATCACTCTGTTAGATTACTTGTGGACACTGTTCTCCATTTCCCCCCTTCTTTGGAGGAAGTTACAGTATCTGTGAGTGGGGAACGCATGTGGCTGAAGAATCATGTGGAAGATGAGTCTGGTACGTGCACTGTGATCAAACCTTTACAGGAGTATTGTAGTGAGCACAGTGTATGTTAGACTGAAAATGACATATTGCTGTCACATGGGCCTTGATTGCTAAAGATTGGGACAACACACATTTTGCCTTTTCCTACTTGTTTCGCCCAGATCAGTCCAAAGCCATGATGACGGAGCTGTGCCTGAGCTCAGAGGAGTTTGATCACTTTGTTGTCAGCTTGCAAACAAGTATCACCTTCTGCCTTAAGGAACTCAGGGTAAGACTTTTGTCAGATAAGTAAACAATTCAATTCAACGAACATTATTTTTCTTTTAGGAACTTCACATGTAAAAAGCACCAGTGTGTATGCAGTTCACCTGTGTACACACACATCTAACATCATATACAATGCCCGCACAGCATGCACATACAACATACCAATCACATACAGCACAGTGCACATCACACATCACATACACATGTGACATACTACACCCGTACAACACCTCATGGAGTCGATTAGCATAGGGAAAACTTTCAAAGCACAATAAGTAATGCCTAATGGATAAGCAATAAATAATGTGTGTTTTGATAAAAAATAGCATAACATAAAACAAGGTGTTCAAACATTCATGAGTCTGATGGATGCATGTACAAAATATTATGATTTTGTTTAATGGGTTGTTGGAATAGTGAATGAATGAAGAAATGAATAAATATCCAATGAATATTGGATAGTGCCCCAAACAAATAAATAAATAAATGCATTGATGAACATTCACAGTGCTATTTTTCTGTGCCATAATCATATATGCTGGTTTCATAGAAACCTTGGTTAAATTGCAGTGTCTGACAAAAGCAGGATATATCAAGCACCAAAGTTTGTTTGGATATTCTTTTTTTCTTATTATTTAGATCATCCCTATTTTGCACCTTATGGAAAGATTGTGAGCATTTAATTATCTTACATTGTGCAGTTCAGGACAAGTCTTTATTATCACACCAAACGTGTGCAGAAATCAGACCTTGTACATGGGCCAGGTCAAGTGCATCACATTGTATGTGTCAACACCAGTTTGTTTGGTTTAACATACACACTTTCTGACCTATTTGTCAGTGCAGTGATACACATTAGCTGTTAATCTAGTCTAAAATAAGAATAAATTGTAAGGTACCCACCTTACTTTCCTTACTTACCTTAAGTGTCTTTAATGACTTGAAAAATGCTATACAAATTAAATGTGTTATTACCTGCTTGAGAACACTGAAGCAATGTTGCTTGAACATTACTTACTAAAGGCATAAGCAGAAAAATAAAGAAATGCTTGATATGCTCTCAACATATTCTCTGCATCAGAATTCTCAAATTATCGGTACCTTTTATGTTTTCAGGGATTACTAGTGTTTGCAGAATCAACTGGTCTCCCAATATCAGTATACTTTGATGAGCCTGGGAGGTTTGTGTTTACAAGTCTTAAATACACACCTCATGTGCATGGATATGTTATCTTGGATATTTAGAACAAATGTGCCATTAAATGTGGGCTTGTCTGTTTAGGCCAGTGGTCCTGAGTGTGTCAGACAGTGTCCTGGAGGCTAACTTTGTTCTAGCTACTTTGTCAGAGGACTCTCATCACAACAACACAAAACGGTGTGTAAAACCAACCGAACTTTAAATAGTTTTCCACGGAATCACAAACTTCCTGTTTTAACATTTTGTTCCCTCCCTTTCACTGATTTTGTACAGCGCCCCAACTCCACCCCCTCCAGATGACTTCATGTGTGATGACATGGACTCGTACCTTATTGCTATGGAAACAAGTGAAATTGCCGGACCCTCCACAGAGATCAACCAACCATCATGCTCGACCCGTGCCCCAACTATGCCCAATCTGCCAAATCACAGATCACTTTTTGACAATGATCAGGAAGAGCAACAGGAGGAGGAGGAGGAGGAATACGATTTAGAGAGACCACCTAATAAAAAGGTATGGAGATCTGTGATGTACAACTTTTGTTACTTCTGTAAGCCCAAATGTGTCTCTTGTGGCTTTCTTTCCCCCATTCATCTCTAGTTACTTATTTTGTTACTTTATTACCTCCCTTTTTCTCAGTTCCGATCACTCTTCTTTGGATCGGTCCTACCGACACCCTCCCAAGTGTCCAACCAGACATTGCAAAGCCAAGATGTCCTGGCCAGTGACAGTGAAGACGAGAAATCTTCATAACCAACAGTACTCCGGGGTTCAGACTTCATAAACGCAAGTGTTGGAAAGTGTGTGAAAAAGTGTGAGAAAACAGTGACTATTGCCGTCAGTAACAAAGACTGATTCACATACTCACACCAAGACATGCACATTTTAATTATGATCAATGTCAGTGTAATTTCAGATGAAGGTAAAGAAAAGAACAATGGTTGGCCATTCAAATCACTGTACAGAACGATTAAAATGTTTTATTTTCTCTGTTCTCTGTAGTCTTGTTATTTAAATATTCTGTGTGAAAAGTCAGTTTGTCTCTCGCTTTGTCTCTTAGAAGTAGCTTTCAGAGTTCCTCCTAGTTACTAAAGTTTGGGAATCGCTCCTTCTAAGGGTACTGTCTTTGGCCTTGAATGTACTGCTTGGCAGCTGAAAACTTTTCCCTCTCGTCTGGGGCTTTTTGCGCTCTTTGTCCAGCTCTTTCTCCATCTCTTTCTCTCGTTTTTTCCTCAACTTCTCTTCGTCTTTCTCTTTCCTCTCCCTATCCCTCCGCCGCTTCCTCCTCTCCTTTGAACTCAGTTTTGCTTCCTCTTCGGCGTCTTCACTGAAATCCTGGATGAGGATTTTGGGGATGGTTACTTTGGGTGCACGGAGTCTCTGGAAGAGGCCCATGCGCTTAGGGTTATCAGTCAACTTCCCCATGTCTGTAGGGGTCAATGTCTGTGCTTTAGAGGGTGAAGAAGCGTGTTTTGGAGTTTGTGTGGTTCCTTGTGTGTGTGAGGAATCTGTTGAATGAGAGGCAGGAGAGTGCGTGGGCGGTGCAGTGGACGTTGCATTAGGTTCATCTGTCTGTGCTGGACTCTGTGGCTGTGGTGGGGTGTTGTCCTGCAGCGGTATGTCCTTTGGGTCTTTGAAGATGTCCTCCGAGAGAACTCTGGGATAGGAGGATCTGGAGTTGGAGTACTTCCCCACGCGGACCTGCCCAGATAGAGGGAGCTGTGCTTCAGCAGCCTTGGTTCCCCCTGCAGGTGGCTCTGGGACTGGTGTGATGTCGGCTCCCTCTGCACCACTGAGAGATGCCACAGAATCCCTCTCAGCCCTGGACTGCATGTCACAGTTGAGCGAGCCAGAAGTCTCCTCTGTCCCAACTTGCTCTTGTTTTACCTCAGCGAACACTTTCTCTGTTTTGTCTGTGTCATTTTCCTTTTCATTTTCGAACTCTTTCAAATCTGTGTTGTCGGGACTATTCTGTGACACACTGACCTCCTGCGTTTCAGAGATCTCTCCCTCAGACCTACCCTTCATTTCTTCTCTGTAGGTGACTGTGTCAGTGTGGTCCTCTGTCTCTTCAGAGTGCGGTGTATTCTCTGACTGACTAAGTCTATGTTGTTCTGACCCAACCAGATTGTCTTGATGGATCTGTAAGCCATGAGGTTGTGTGCTCGTGTCTGTCTGTGTGAGCTGTGCGGTATTCGTAGACTGTGGTAGAGTCATAAGCTGCACTGTCTCTGTTGGTTCACCTCCTCTATTGGCTGTCATCGACTCTGGTGTTTCACTGGCGTCAGTTGTTAGCGACTGTGGTCTGCTCGAAAATGATGAGCAGATCTCCTGTGTTGTAGTTGCTGAGGTGTTAACAGAAGCTTCCTCTTGGAGGCTCCCCGTCGTCTCCACCGTCGCTACCACGTGTTCCTGTGTCTCCTGACCTTTGCCCTCTGGCTGTCCCTCCGTCGCCTCTCTCATCGCCTCTATCGCTTGCGGTTGGTCGTGTTCTTCAACGGTTGGTTCCGCTGCGGTCAGGGCCTTGCCGTGCCGGTCCACGAGGGGACTACGAGTGTGCTGGTCGTCACCTTCCACCAGAGGTCCCACATCTGTTTGTGAGTTCTCCGGCGCGGAGCTGCAATCCGTGCCCGGTGAGCTCTGTGGCTGAGGGGGCACGGGGTCGAGGGTTGAGCCCTCCTGACAGCATGTGCTGAGTGAGGACGCTGAGGCTTGCGGCTGCATGCCCTGGTCGAGTGATCGCGCATCTGTTTCTTCTTCGTCCTCCTCACCCTTCCTCTCCACATCCTCCTCGTCAGGCTGCACCTCCTCCTCTGGTCTGCCAGCGCTGCACGCTTCCACTCCATCTTCCTGTTTACCTTCGTGTGTGTGCAAGTCTTTGCGTGCATCCTCTGTATGTGTGACTTCTTGTTTCTCGTCTGTCTGCCCAACCTCTCCCCTCTGACCGTGTGATGTTGGTGCTTCCCCCCTCTCTTGCCAGTCCTCTGCCTGCCCTCTCCACTCCTCCTCACCAATACACGCCCTGACCTCTTCTGCGTCTGGACTGTCACGTGCCTCATCTTGCTGGTCTGTCTGTGATTGTGCTTTCTGTAATTCTGAACTCTGTAATTCCCCTTTATCTGTCTGTATTGTATCCTCCTTCTGCTCATCCTTGACTGTCTGCATTCCTTCCTCTGGTTTGTTTTTTGCTGCCTGCATTGCCTCTTGTTTGTCTTTTATTGTCTCCATTTCCTCGTCCTCTTTAACGTTTACTGTCTGTGTATCCTCTTCCAGATTATCCTTCCCTATCTGAATTTCTTCTACTGGTTTATCCTTCACTATCTGCATTTCCTCTTTTTCTTCCACAATTATTTCCTTCTCCCTATCCTTCAGTATTTGTATTTTGTTATCCACTTCAGCTTTCTCTGTTTGTATTTCCTCGTGTTTATTTTCCTCTGCCTCCATTTGCTCTGCCTGTCCATCTTTCACGGTCTGACTTTCCTGCGCTGGTATACCCTTTCGTTGACGTTCTTCTCCCTCCTCACCACTGTTTTGAGTCTGTACCTTCTCATGACACCCTTCCTGTGTGTTTGCATCTGACTCTGAAGGCCCCTCTTTTAGCGTGGTCATCCCACTGGTCCGATCGGGTGGTTTAGTCGGCTCCTCTGTGTGTGTGTGTGTTTGAGCCGGTGCTGACCCCGCTACTATCATGCTTCCATCTGAAGAGGATCTTAAGTGGCTGCCTTCTTTTGAAGGGCCAGGAATTTGTGTAGTCATGCCAGGTTCCTCCATGCTTCTGTCTGGTTTGGCCCTGTGAGGAGCCTGCATGCTGCTGACGCTGCTAATACTGTCATTTCTGTTCTTCTTCTCTTGTTTATCTCCGTGGAAGAGCCCCAGCTCTCCTGTACTCCCCTCGCCGTCGTCTGTGACCTTGCTTCCTCTCTTTTTCCACTTCTTCCGTAGGAGCGACGGCGAGAGGGAGGACGGTGATCGAAGGAGGGGCAATGCCAGGGACAGGTTCCCTTTCTCCTTCACTTTCTTTTCTTTCTTCTCTTCCAACTCTTTTACCCTCTCCCATGCCATCAGGTATCCATGGCAACGGGCACGGGGGTCAAAGGTGGAGTTTGGCCGCTCCTTTCTCCATTTCTCCAGCTCTCTCTCTGTCCTTCGCTGCAGGTCTTTCTCAGAGAGGGACACTGAGCATACCTGTAGACAGTATTTAGAAGAAAGGATTTTGACATTAGTACATTTCCAGAGAAACAGCAGGGCCTGTTGTTATATATATTAAACCAAAATTATGTTAAGGCATATGTTACAGTATATATGTTAAAGTTCACCTTTCTTATTAGTATTTCATATTTAAATCTTGCCCAACAACCTCAGAAAGATACAAATTTAAAAAGCAGGCACTATCTATTGGCACGACAGGCAGTTGCCTGAGGCCATAACATTATTGTGCTCTTTCTGCCCTGTACAATCTACATTTAGTTCTGGACACACACTGGAACATTAATGGCTAATGTCATGGCTAATTTCATGGGGTCAATACAGCTCAGCATGTCATGATGTCTCCCCAACTGACCTCCTGGATGAATGCGTCTGCATCCTCGCGCTGCAGGTAGTCTTTGACCCCTCTCAGGCGCTCCAGGGTCTCCATCTGCCCGTCTAACTCCTCCCTCTGGTCCCCGCGGCCCAGCACCCGCCGCACCAGCACCACTGCCACCTGGAACAACACCCGCACACCTGATGGGGGACATCGAGGAAGAGACCATAGGAAAGGCAGTAGGAAGCATAGCAGGAGGAATATGGGGGGAAATAGAGAGAAAAAAAAGAAGAATGATTACATGCACTTCAGGGTGACATTTAACACGGTAACACCGGATGAGGAGAGGGTTGTACCATAGCAAAAGAACAGGTCCCAGACCCGCAGCAACGTGTTGAAAGGCAGGTGTCGGGTGTAGAGGCACATCAGCCAATCGGTGGCGAACATCAGCGGCTCCACGCCCTGCCGCTGCAGGTGCCTGTGGGCTGCCGGACACGCCCTCTTCAGAACCCAGGGGAGCATGGCGGCATCGAACAGAACACCCTCCTACAGGCAGGCACAAGCAGAGCCGTATAAGGACAGGAATGCACAGGTATACAGATTCCACATCGTCCATTTGAGCGAGTGTGGTCTGTGTGCGGGGAGTGTACATGTAGTGAGTGATAACGCCTCACCAGCAGAGGACTGTAGTAGCCGGGCAGGTACAGCTCACTGATCTGCACCAGGCACCAGAAGGCCTCCTGAGACAGCAGAACAGTAACAGGTTGAATAACTTCTTTAGTATTCATCATAATTAATACGACCGACAAACACAAACACACACACATAAAACTGGACTGACTACATCCATGGTGCAGTAGAAGTTTCAACATTCAGTCAGCACAAATGTATAATTAGAGTCCACATCCGGGGCTGGTATTGATGTGGTAAGCAGCCTGTGATGATGTAATAGAATGATTGTCACCTCAGTGGGCA
The DNA here is from genome assembly GCF_046254945.1 of Alosa pseudoharengus. NCBI lineage: Eukaryota > Metazoa > Chordata > Actinopteri > Clupeiformes > Clupeidae > Alosa > Alosa pseudoharengus. Next base: position 30,031,377 of record NW_027468657.1, read on the forward strand.
TGTTCATCAGCAGCACTGCGGCAACAGGACCCTGGGCCTGACAGTATCCCTCCTCAGGACGGAACTGAGTGTACGCCTTCAGCACTCGAAATAACTCGCGCTGCCTGCCCAAACCACAACATAAACAACACTAATTAGCCTTTGGCTATGGACAAGGACAGTATTTCAGTATACAGTATTTAGTATTTTCTCAGAGTGACTAATTCTAGTCCAGGGAGAGGTGGGTGGATAAAAACAAGTAGGAAGAGGGAGAGAAGACTTTACCCATGACTGTCTTTTGACAGAAACATCTCATGGAAGGGAAACTGTCTGTCTGTGTCTCTCTCTATTACGTCCACCCAGCTCTGCAAGGCCTCCTGCTCATCCAGAGTCTAAGGGAAAGAGGAAGTGTAGGTTGGTCGTGATGGTTGACAACACATTATACATAATATTTCAGCAGGGCCAGAAAAAGATGCCATCAAAATGTTAGAAAGTGCCCTTGAGATGTAACATTTGTTTTAATCTAAGCTAATAAAATGCAGCAGTGAATACAGCCAGAAAAAAATGTTCCCTCAAACAAAAAGATTAATTTCTGACACCACCTTCTGATACCACCTACTTTGCCTCTGTGTGGTCCAGTGTCTATTTTGGAGACATTCTCTTACCTGATACACCGTTTGGTTGTAACCCATCCTCTGCATGGCCCCACACAGCAGTGGCCAGCACTTTGCTCTGAGGGATGCTGGGATACCTTTCTGACACTGACCCTTGACCTAAGGAAGAAGTCAGTAGCTATCAGGGATATGTCCTCATGTTGATACACCACATACAGCCCTTACTTGCTTGTGACAGCTGTGACACTATGTAGAGAGCATAGAATATATATGACAAATTAATGAAAGGATGGTACTTGCTTTTAATGTGTGGCTCACATTTTAAAGAACACATTTAATCCACAACAGATCTGACAAAAGTGTAGGCGCACACAAACACACCTTGCTGCTCCTCCGCTGAGAGACATCGTCCCACTGACTGATGATACTGAGCCACTTCACCTCTCTGTGTCTCACCAGGACAGGTGAGGGCCCTTCCCTATGTACACACACGGACACACATGACAGTCAGACCATAACAATAAGTCATTTCAAGACATATGTCTGAAGTTGCGTAGACCCACCAAGATTGTCATTAACAGAATGTGTTCTTCAGATGCTTCTGTGGTATTACTTTTAATTAATTAGTGTTACGACCCTGTTGACTGTTCTTGGGGCTCCGCCCCTTTATCCTGTGTGTTGCCTGTCTGTCTCCTGCAGGGTGCTGAGTGCAGGGGTGGTGCCCAGTAGTTAATGGGCTGGACTATAAGAAGGCCGGGTTTCCCATGGACGCTCTCTTGGCCTATCGCTCATGTGTGGCTTGCTCCGATGGGGAGAGCCTGGAGAGAGCCTTCGCCAGTCGTGTAGCCCTTTGCTGGGAGCTCCTCCGTCTTCGTCGCGTTTTGTTTTGGTTATTCATTTCCCCTAGACACACTTTGCACGACACTTTGCTTTTATACATTATACTGACGTTTCTATTTATGTAAATAAATGATGTATTTATATTGAACGCTACGGTGTGGTCTCCCACATGTCAGGTCTGCTTTGAGCTAAGCAGCCTTGACATTAGGCATGCAGGTAATCTATAAGCAAATGGTTTAATTCTGCACACATTGTAGTAAAGGCCGATGTAAAAGTAAACTAGATAATGATGGATGAAATATGAGCTTCAAATCAACAACAGTGTTTAAATAACACAGTTTCATCACCGGAAGAATGACACCAAAAACACCAAACAACAGGAAACCACATACAGGCGGAAGAAAGGTCTCTATGGCAACAGGCAGGATGTAGGGTTAGATCGTGAGGGAGTTGAGTGGGTGACAGTTGGTTTGAAAAGAAATAGAGAATGAGTGAGAACATTTACATTTCCAAGATCATATAACTCTTAATCTTAAAGCCTCAGGGGTCTCCCACCTCATCCCATCTCATAGAGGTTCTACATACAGAGGTTATGGGTATTCAACATTACTCAGGGCACTAACCCAGCGTTGATTCCATTCCCCAATATGAATCCAAAGCGATCTGTCTCTGTTGAAGACCCCGATGGCTCCAAGTCAGCTTTGTCTCCTGTATGGTCCTGTTGGACCGACATCACTAGTAGAGAGTGCGAGGCCAAGTAATGTCAGGAAAAATGTTTTAGTTATTGATCTATGCACAACACAAAAAACATAAACGTTCTGATCATCCGACAGTTTCATGGGTGCCATAACCAACCATTTTAATATCTTTGTGGGTGATTGAGAGGTTATGATTTATTTACCAGGCAAAATGTAAGGCTTAAATAGTACAGAACAAAGCTTTTCGTTTAAAAAAATGTTGAATTACCTGATGTTCCTCTCCACTGTGCAGGAGTTAAGAGCAAAGAGTGACAGAAAGACACAGAGATGAGAGGTGGAGGGAGGGACTTCCGTGCTTTCTGCAAGAGGGACTGAGGAGCCTCAAATGACACTACTAACTACAGTAGGCTATAGTTGTCTTCAAGGGGCCAAGCAGTAGTCCAAGTTCAAGTAGCCTATGTGAAAGGTCAGGTTGTGATTGTTGTATGGAATGATATTGTTATTTGCTGTTATTTGATGTATTTATAATCTGAATAAATCCTAAGCCTATTAGATCCAAGTGTTGTTTAAAAGTTCTTTCTCGAAAACCAAATATTAGCCACAGGGAGCCGCGACTTCCTGTGTTGGTACATGCGTGTGTGCACGATTGGTCCTTGGTTCAGACGTCTTGCGCGGACAGACAGTTAACTTGCAGGACTGCGATAATCACGGTAAGTTATCGCACTGCGTCATTCGCCTTTATTCGACTCGACGAGCCTTTTTAGTGAGTCTCACCTGTGTGCTTCTTGTCGGTATACCGAAACTTCTTTTCAGCATAATTTATAACTCGTTGTATCCTACTGCTGATAGGCTACTGGTAATTACAATGTAACGGAACACATTTTTTTAATTCAGCTAATGTGCTTAAATAGGCCTATTTGGTGCATTAGGTAACTTCATAATTGTTGGGGAACAGGTTCATAACTGCGACATTTTGCATATGTGCCCACACTTCGCAGTAAATATTACGCATTGGGAATATGAAGTCAAAAGACAAGTAGCCTACATAGCTTTAAAGCCTAGCATACTTTGAAAACGACTCCTGGTCATTAGCATGATGTTGATCATTCTAATACAACACGTGAGACAGACAACCCCCATAGCCTAGGCAACATGGCACCAATGATTTAATACACTAAAAATATAGATGAATTGTTGTGAGAGAATGTATCATGGAAATCAATCTGTGTACAATATAGCTTATGTAATACATTGTGCATTTCAGCTGACCATAAAATACCCCACCAGCCCCTACTGCATGCTTCATATGACTCAGCTGTGTTTTGTAATGTTGTGAGTAGTGCATCTGTGATGTAAGCAGTAGGATTGGGAACAGTGATTAGGGAGGGACTAGGAGAGGAAATCTGGTTAGGCTGACCTCTCTTTCGCTCTCTCTAGTGTCATTTTGCCACAATGTCCACTGCATTGAGACTTCTCTATTGTTCGTCTAGACCAGGTAAGAGTGTGTTTATATGTGTGTTATTCACTGTTTAGAAGTGTCCGTAGAGAACTTGAGTTCAATGAAGCTTTGCCTGCCAAATAGATGGCTTCTGCTTTGCAGCAGCACTCCCTGATCCCAGTTAAGAAATAGAGGGACAATACTGACTGAATAAGTTTTCAGTTGATATTTGTCCTATTTGATTCAGTCTAATTTTGAAATAGAATGTTAACTGTTGCACTAAAAACATTCCTTCTGTTCAGGTTGACCTGAATCGTCCAAAGCATCTGCTGTTTGGGAGCCATACGCTAATTCCACATTGTTCTCTATTTTAATCAGGCACTTTTGGAGTCAATCCTGGCCTTGTCCGACCGTTCAGTCTGTCAGTCCAGAGAGAGGCATTCAGTAAGTATCACACACACACATACACACACACACACACACACACACACACACACATACACACACTTCTCTCTCAGACTCTTACACTGCCTCTACACAGCCATTATAGCCTATTTTTAACACTATCACAGACTTGCACGTATACAAAATGTGACAGTGCTATTCTTTGCCTTGTATAGAGTATGTAAATGCACGGGAAGAGGCCACTGATATGAAGTCAATAACAGACCGTGCTGCTCAGACACTGTTATGGACTGAGCTCTTCAGAGGTGAGTCAATTCAGTGTCTCAAAATAAGTATCCATGCTTTGTTATTATGAGTCGTGTATGAATGAAATTGTGCCAGGCTTGGGCTATGTACATTTATGGCAATTTCAGAACAAATTAACGTGTATTTGTGGGTGCATTGATGGTATACTTTATGTGGTCCTTGTAGGTTTAGGGATGACAATGAGTTACCTGTTCCGTGAGCCAGCTACTATCAATTACCCATTTGAAAAAGGACCCCTGTCACCCCGTTTCCGTGGTGAGCATGCTCTGCGCAGGTATCCCAATGGAGAAGAGCGCTGCATTGCCTGCAAACTTTGCGAAGCCATCTGTCCTGCACAGGTAAAGGCAAACCCCACACACAAGCACAAATGTGAGTACAGACATACATAGGGAAGATCCAACTGACACACACAGGCTGAGTGTAATTGATTTATTTATTTAATTTGTTTTATTTATTAGGGATGATGTACAATGTTGTGTTATGTTTGAACATAAATGTTGCCATTTGATGCATTGCACCAGAGTTAGCCTTAGGCTAATTTACATCTGCAGTCCCTAGGCAGGGCACAGTTGAGAATTGAGAAGAGACATATTGAGAACAATTGAGAACAGACATCTTTCACATGTGCTTCAGGCCATCACTATTGAGGCTGAGACTCGTGCAGATGGAAGCAGGAGGACAACCCGCTACGATATTGACATGACCAAGTGCATCTACTGTGGTTTCTGCCAGGAGGCTTGTCCTGTTGATGCCATTGTAGAGGTAAAGATCATTTGCCCTTGTGTCTAAGCTTGTCCCCGAGTTACTGCTTTGGGTTAAATAACAACAGCAGACCTGCTCATTAGATTCTCAATAGACACAGAGCAGACCTGTACATTAGTTTCTAGTTTCTCAATGGATATTTACAAAGTACATCTCTCTCTCTTTCTCTCTGTCTTCTCTCTCACTTTCACTCAGGGGCCTAATTTTGAGTTCTCCACTGAGACTCATGAGGAATTGCTGTATAACAAAGAGAAGCTGCTGAATAATGGTGATCGCTGGGAAGCTGAGATCGCTGCTAATATCGAGGCCGACTATTTATATAGATGAATAACTTCATGTTTTTACATACACACACACACACACACATACACACACACACTTAAAACATATGGCCTATGTTTCAGATAGGCTACTGACAACACTATGTTAACCAACTATAAACCACACAAATCTAATGTGTCAGAATAATATATTAAGCTTACACTGTAAGCAGTTAAAAAATAGACTAATCAAGTCCGCGCCAATGTCAGTTATACGCACAATACTATACTAAAGCTGATAGAATTCAGCAAAACTATGGACACATTTTGTCCGTAACAATTGAATAACAACTGATAAATGTATGTAGAGTGACTTTGGAAAATACAATAAAGCTTTGAACATAATCTTTGCTTTGTTTATATTTTCATATTTGACTGCAGGTTATAGCCTACATGTGACACATCTTTCCCATTTGAGAATACAAGGGAACATAATGAAGCCTTGTGCAAAAAACAAACAAACATGCAAGGCCTACATAATTTTTGTTGTTATATTTATTACTGGTGAAAAGAACAATGTGTTCTCCTACCAAGGATAAAGGGTGTTATTCCAGCTATTACCACCAAGAGTCACCCTCGAGCTGACAATTTGGAGAGGAAAATTTTAAGTCACGTGAAAAGGGCGGAAACATATAGCCAGTTGACCCACGCTGAATCCCGCGTGGACGTCGCCATTTGCTCTTTTCCTATCACTTCAGCGCCGGGTAAGTGCGGAACACAAGTGCTGATGTAACATTTGTCGTAATTCATTGATAAGTTGGATTTATGTGATGAGTATAAAGCTCTAGAAACTTCCCAGGTCGCGTTTAGCGTAGCTTTGTTGTGGGTGTTGCTTATTTATTGGGTATACAAAGTTTTGGGCATCTTAACGTGCTAGGAAATTTCATGCTATCGTGGTGGCTAGCTAACGCTACCGTTACAGTGGGTGCTACTTGCTAGTCTTTAGGCCCTAGCTAATTTGTTAGCTACCTGGGTTTTCCCTCGTTTTGTCTGCTTGGGTTGTCGTGCATTGTTGGTAAGGTGTTATTGTTCATTGCATATGTGTTTCTGGGTCATCATATTTATGTACAGTAGTATGTAGGTCTTAATTGGAATATATAATAGTGACGCCGTTTGTGGGCGATTTGCGAGGGAAGAGATTTCGGTGGTGGACAGGTTTTGTTCCAGTCGAAACTAGAAAAGTGCGGCAGTGCAACATGGCGTTTTGCCATCCAACAGCGCTATGGATCGAGATGCTAACATCGATGCCTAATAGTTGATTCAAAATGGCCCAGACTTTCTATGCTGTTAACTCAATGTATGCATGGTGTTAACGTTACCTATTGCTGGGTATGATTCTTATTTTTTTATGGAGGCTCTGTTTTCGGACGGTGCATTTGTGGAAGAGGAATCTTGTGAATCTTGTGAACTTAGCGCGCTAGTCAACTTAACAATCACTCTGACGCTAACGTTAGCTAGCTAGCAACTTTTGTTAGTTATGCTATGTAGGCCCTAACAATGATGCGGAGATTTTTTAAGCCATGCGGTTCACGCAGAAACCCAGCAATAAAGCTTGCATCCGCTGTGTCAACGGTGACTTATCATGAAGCAAGATCGGGAGGACACTATCTTTGTTAACCCTCCCGCCTTCTGTCTCACAGACCGACACACTGCGACACGCAGAGCAATCGTCAGGCAACCATGGCAGAAACCGAACCTCAAGTCCAGTTTAAGGTAAGATGATGGAAGTGATGCGTAACTTTTGGGGATCGCTCTTTGGGATGCAGTCATTGCGATCAGTCGACGTGATGGAGTGAAGTCTCATTGTCCCTTCTCCCTTGTCCACAGCTCGTGTTGGTGGGTGATGGTGGTACCGGAAAGACTACATTTGTGAAGAGACATTTGACGGGGGAGTTCGAAAAGAAATATGTCGGTGAGTAGTGACGAATGTCTCGGAAGGAACACTTCTAGAACGTTTGCATCAATTACCATTGAGTTCAGTGGGTGGGTATACTTGTGTGATCATAGTGTGTGTGTGTGCGATTCCTTCTTTATCTAGCCACTCTTGGGGTGGAGGTTCATCCTTTGGTCTTCCACACTAATAGAGGAGCCATAAAGTATAATGTCTGGGACACAGCTGGTCAGGAAAAGTTTGGAGGCCTCAGAGATGGGTATTACATTCAAGGTAGGTGTTTATTGTTCATACCTTTACATTTGGAAATAATCTGGCTATCCAATATACTGCTTTTATTCTTGAGACATTTCTTGCTTCGCCCTACTAATCTCTTTGTGTATCTCCAGCTCAGTGTGCGATCATCATGTTTGATGTCACATCTCGAGTGACCTACAAGAACGTGCCCAACTGGCATCGTGATTTGGTCCGTGTCTGTGAAAACATTCCCATTGTGCTTTGTGGCAACAAGGTGGACATCAAAGACAGAAAAGTGAAGGCCAAGAGCATTGTCTTTCACCGCAAGAAGAATCTGCAGGTAACCTGTCAACACTCTGTAATCTTGTAATTGTGAGTGTATGTATTTTTAGTCTGTTTTTGACACACCCAGCTTGGTGTTCTTCAATATTTTTCTTGATGGGAGTGCCAGTATCTATCAGGAGTCTTGATGTTTGACCTTAATGTTAGCAAAGGTTTTTAAAGGAACATAGCACATTTTTGGGAAAACAGTTTATTTGCCATCTACCCCAGATTAGATAATATCCTTTTTTTTTCTGTGCATGCAATTACTCAGTTTGACACCATAAGCCAATCGTAATATATTTAAGTGCAAGTGGGTTGTTTTTGTTTCCTTTTTGCTATAGGATAACTTGAATAACCCACTTTAAGTGAATTATGCTAAGCTAGGCCAACAGTGTCAGTTGCTGCACGCACACAGAAGAGAAGGGTATGCTGCATCTTATCAAACTCTGGGGTAGATGGCAAATAAGCTATTTTCCCAGAGTTTGAAATGGAAGCTTTGAGCTTTTCTGTTTCAAGTAACCTCATATTCATTGCTTAAGGCTGATGCACATTTTTCGGACTGTATAATACACTGGATGCTTTAAACCTGGGGTAAACTTTAAATTAGGTGAGCAGGAAAAGCCTGTTGTCTGTCGGTCCAGCACTAGAATGTTAAGTATTTTTGCACACCTCCCTGGGACGGATGCGTCGGAGAAGGCCCACAGGTTCACCAATATCAAAAAAAAGTAGCAAGCTCCCGCACACTGTCTTCATTTGCAATTTTAACTTTAACTTGCAACGTTTCGGACCATCATCAGGCAATTCTATGCGGTCCAGAACTTTACCAATTTCCTGTAGTGGTGGGCTCAAAGCTTTACTAAAGATAACTAGTTGATTTTCCCTGACTAACCAGACTGGCTCAGTGTTTGGCTGGCTTCTGTTCCTCCTACTCTCTGTCTATCAATAGTTTGTGTTGATATACTTCCATTGCTTCTCTTCCTCTCCAGTACTACGACATATCTGCAAAGAGTAATTACAACTTCGAGAAGCCCTTCCTCTGGCTGGCGCGGAAGTTGATCGGCGACCCCAACCTGGAGTTTGTGGAGATGCCTGCTCTGGCACCACCTGAAATCGCCATGGACCCCTCACTTGCTGCACAGTATGAGCATGACCTTAAAGTGAGTATTGGTCACAGTTGCACTGCACTGCACATAGCCATAGCTGCACTGTTTGGATGGAGTTTCTGACCTTGTCTTTGTCCCCCGTCCCCTCTGCAGGTGGCATCAGAAACAGCTCTGCCAGATGAGGATGATGATCTTTAACATGTGACTCTTGTACTCTCTCTCTTGCCATTGGTGGCCAGAAGTCATCAGGCTCTTCAGTGGCGACAGAGTTTGCCCCCCCCTCCTCCTCCCCCCTGCCCCTTTTACTGTAAAATCCCAATGCAGATTATTTTTATTTTTCAACTTTTTTCGTTTTTGTTTTTGTGTTTCAAAATGAAAAAAGTGAATTTGTGTGGTTCTCGGATTTCAGTGTAGACTCGCTAACAGTAAAAACACCAATGTGCGGACTTTACACATACATATGTACACAGACATGCACCCACTCAAATACACTAGTGTAAACGCTGGTAAAGGATGAGAGCTTTTCATGGTGTTATACAGAACTTAAACTCTGTAAGACTCCCAGCACTTAAGAGTTAAACTTTGAATAAAAACATTCTGAATACATTTGGCTTGCCTTTGTGATTTGGATGTGGTCCCTGTTATAGCTAATGCTTCATGCTGTCTCAATAAGGCATTGCTGGTGATGCAGTGAGGTGTAACATTGCTTTATTTTATTATTATTATTTTTTTGGTATGTCCTGTGAAACCTAGGTCTTGTATGTGTATAATGAGCATATGATTGTTTTTTTGTTTGTTTTTGTTTTTTTGCCTTTGAGTTGGAGATCCATTGCAGCAACATTATACACTGTAACTGTACTCCATCTACCCCTATGATGTCTGTATGTCTTAACGTTTACTCATCGGTTGAACTGGTCCTGACCACATCTTGTGATCCCGTTGCAAAATATCAGAATTTTGGTCTGTACTAGTGAACACTAACATTTGTGGTTCAGTAATTAATTTAAAAAAGCCTGTCCTGCTAGTATATCAGTCATACAAAAGTTGCCGATGCCAATGGAAGGTCTGAAAAGTGTGCTTATTAGCGCTGGCTACATGCTGTTGATCAGCCAGAGATGGGAGTGTTTTTTTGTTACCACTGAATTAGTTCAGCAGATGGCAGCATAGAGCCTTCAAAAAAGACGAGGGCTGGGCACAGCTGCCTAGGTGATCCCCACCATAGAAATGCCAATTATTGCCAGAAAGCGTTACATTGTGTGTTATTTTTGACAGGATGTGCAATGCATGTGTGGTTCATAAATGATGCGTTGGGCCGAATCGCGGATATAAAAAGTGCATACAATTCTGAAGATGCGTGTTTTGCATTAATGTTACATGTACAAGACTTATGGAGGTCTATGAATAGAATTTTCCTCTAATTAATTTAGTTTTTGGGGTTTATCGACAACAAATAACTTGACAATACGATTGGAAACCGCACCATAGCATACTCTTGAAATAATTCATACCTCACGCCATCTTTACTCAGTGGATAAAAGTCTTGTAAATAACTTTACCCCAATTTAACAGACTTCTTTCATTAGTTGTGACCGTATGACACAAGTACCACTTACGTTAATTGCCCTATGCATTTCGGAGTAGCCTGGGCGATATTATTGATCCTGGTCTGTGTGTGGGTGTGTTAGAGAGACGAGTGGATATTAATGTGATGGTGAAATGACAGGTGGATATCGCCCCTTTAAGATCTTGCATAGGCCTACACAGACAGGTAGCCAAACCCTTTGCAGGGCGAGGCCCCTTGTCAAACAAGTGCTTAAGTGTTGTCGAGGGGAGCACTGAGCATGCGTGAAGTGAAAAGTGCGTTTTAGAATGATTACTGCGAAAAAGAGATAGGGAGGGAGAGAACGGGGGAAGAGATTAAGCGGACTGCACACAACTGTTGTCTTAATCCTCTGAGCGGATAGATTTAGCAAAAAAGGAAAAACGGCCCTGGAACACAGCAGCCATATTGTATGGAATATTCCTGGAGTATTTTGTTCCCACTTTTATGCCTGAAGCCCGTTCTCAAACTTCAACCACGGCGTCTTGGGGAGCATATTTGAACTCTGGCAGCGGGACCTGTTACCGCTAGCTATTAAACTGGCTGCCGATTTCAACGTAGCATACTGACATTGCGCAGGTTTTGGTGCGAGCCACTGCCTGTCAGTTTTTACAAATATATAAACTTATTTTATTTTGCATATTTTTTAGCGTAGTTGGTTGTTTCAGACATGAAGGACCGATTGGAGCAACTCAAAGCGGTGAGTTTATAATTATGGATTGATAGCCTGCTGGACAGTCATTTGATATTAGCCTACACTCTCAACATATTGTCTTATTTGAACACGGTTGTAGAACAGTTGTAGAACTCGGTGAGTGGCCTATACTTTTAACCTGACATAAACTTTGGCTTAACGACTTCAGCAATACCCAGAAGTTAAATTACGTCATTCCCAAGCCGAGAAGTCGACCTTGGCAAGGCAGAGGTGGTCAAGGCGACTCGGGGGTGTTTGAGAACGCGATTACTATGGTATCACATGTTCTGTGGCAGGTAACCTCTTTGAACGTAGGCCTATGTTTTAAACAAAAGTAGGGAACGTATTTCAAATTTCTTTAGGAAATGACAATGGGACTGACTTCAATATAGTGTCTGTGGTTACTAGGCTCACTGTAGGTGCCAACTCGATAGTCCCTTGGAGTGGAACCCGCTCGCTGACAGATGATTCTCTCAGCTGATCGCGTGGATGATTGTTGGAGACTGGGGGATGGGGCAGGATGGGATCTTGTGAGCAGGATATTGTGAAATCTCTTTCCCAGTTTCTGACAGTCTGTCACAGACAGAATCCATAACAAAGATGTGAATGCTATTTATGTGTGCGTAAATTCCTAAGCCTAAAGGTCACAAGAAAATTGGCTTCTATAGGACATGGACGGGGGTGGTCAAAGGGTTAGGCTACTACATCATCACAGCATCACAGCTCTCCTGAGCAGCTGTAGATGAAAGGTAGGATATTTAAACTGAAAGAACCAGGATGCAGAGAGATTATTGCTGGGAGAGTGTGTCTCTCTCTCTCTCTCTCTCTCTCTCTCTCTGAACCAGCCTGGATTTATTACCATAGTGACCCACTATTGACTGTGTGTTTTTTCTTACCTGAAGCCAAAGGTAATCCTGGAAGGGAAGTATGTTAGGCCACTGCACTGTGAGCGTCACCCTTTTTAGCATAGTTTCAGTTAGACCTAGTTTACATCACAGATATGAGTCAGTCAGTCAAAAACATGAATGTAATTGTTATTGTTTTTGTGTCTACAGTAATGTATTTAAATGTATTCATATTAGTTCATATTAGGCCTAAAGGCTGTATATTATTACTTTCCTCTGCACTTTCACACATAGAAGTGGGTGGTGAGGGGTTAATAGCAAGGGCAGCCTACTTTAAAGGTGGCACTAAAACTCTCAAATTTCTGCATAAAACAGTAGGCCTACAGTTACTTTGCTCAATTTGCTGACTGACTAGCACCTGTATGTGGTTTAAGGAACTTTGTTTGACTTCTCTGGTCTTGTTTGAGGAGGATTTGAAAAGCATTGTGCAGAGTTCTCCCTAGTTCTCGTTACCCCCCCCCCCCCTCCTCTTGTTGAATGTTTAACTACCTGGTGGGGCAACTTGTTTTGTTTCCTAGTGTTTCATATGGTTCTTGAAGGAGCATGCGGCACACACACACACACACACACACACACGTATACTGTGGCTGTCAGAGATGGTTTTAGCAAACAGCAGACTTGTTGCACCGTTGGTTGTGATCATGGTTGTGCGAGGAAGAAAATAGTTAGTGTCTCTGTTTTCTGTGTCAGTTTCTTTAGTCCACCTGTAGTTTAATTACTAATAGGTTTGATTGGATGCAATAGTTGTAGTACTATCATTTGTAATAGGGTAACATTGCAATATCAATTAGATTTTCAGTGTTGTTTTATTCTTGGCTGTCATCGTTGGTTTCACAGATCATGACAGTCACACATTTACGTTCGCAAAGGATGTGTCACAGTTTTGTGGTTCAACTGCCAAACAATCTATCTCCCACTGTTTCTCTGTGCTTCCCTCTGTCTCTCTCGTCCTTAACTAAATGATGGAACAACTAAGAACTGTACATGTCATCCAACTGCCTCAGAGCTTCCACTGGGGAAGCTGGCGTGGTGTAGACATGTGTATTGTCTGCCTAGCTTATGGGGACTCTGTTAAGGTGTTACGTAGGGGGAAAGCTTCTCATGCAAATGATGGGCATGTATTTGGTAGTCAAACTGACGTGTAAAAGGTTCATGACACTTTTGACTGAAGGGCCTAGTTCAGTTTTGACATGACTGGTCTGAGCAATGAGATTGTCAGTGAAGGAGGGCTCGTGTCTTAAAGCGTTAATAGAAAGTTGAGCTGACTTATATCTCTGATCGGGCGGCATCCTGTGTGGGCTCATCATGGTTGTTTATGCCACAAACACACTTCAGCCTGGTTGCAGCCTGCAAGTTATTTTTGAAACACCATGGTAGATTGAATTACAACTAAAAAAGTGGTGTCACTGAGCTCTCACCAAGTTTTAAATATCTAGTATGTTTTTTCTTTATGGTTCTTAGCATATACACTTTTGTCCAAAGTGACCTACAATGACAGGAAAATGAATTAGTTTGAAATAAGGTAAACAGATAGGCCACATCTTGTATAATGTGTGCATGTTTTACTATGTGTATATGTGTTCAGCAGGAACATTTACCATATGACCAGCTGTCTTTATGGACTTGTAACTTGGGGGGAGTGAACTTTTTAACCCTAGCTTTTAGCACAGAGAGCACAGGAAGACACGAGACAGGGCCTTGCTCAGCCAAAACTAACGCGTCACAGGTCAGGTGCTTTCAGTAATGAGTGTGCTGATGAGTGTGTTGCAAAGGACTCCCATAAAAGATAATTTGAAGCCTTCGATGATTTGAAACCTTATATATGAGAATATATGACTTTAAAAACAGCTGAGGTAGTGGGATTGTGGAAAAGCCTTATAATAAACTGTGTAGTTGGAGGAATGCTTGCAATAGGTGGAACCTGAATATTTGTGCGTGCAACCTTAGAAGCAATCATAAAAAAGTATGTTATGTATGAGAAATAATGAAAACTGTCACAGTGTAGTATATTAACTCTTAACCTGGCATTTAAGTGTGTCTACTCTTGTGCACTGTAATTCCTAGTGCCCTCAACTAGGCCAATGACCACCTTGATGTGCATTACAGAATGATCAGGGAACACACAGCTAACAGAAAGTGCCATGGGTTAATGGGTATCATGTGTTTTTTCCTCAGACGTGTGACACTGATGATGCAGATGATGTGGAGATTGCTGTGGACAATGCAGCGTTTATGGACGAGTTCTTTTCCCAGGTTTGTGTTTTTGTGGATTTGTTTTGGGCAAAGTCATTGATTTAATGAAAGTTCCTTATGCATTAATTGGAGTGTGGTTGAGGTGAGGGCCACTGAGCATGAGGGACATACTACATGGTTGACCACAACAAATGAGATAAAAGTGACTGGAAAAAAATGGGTCTTCCATAGTTATTGGTCTTCAAAATAATTTGTAATAAGGTTTTAATATAAAAACATACAAAATATTAAAACTAAGCCCCTAAATGGACAGCAATTGCAAAATATTGCAGAAAATATTGAGAAATCAGAATCACAAAATGTACATTGAAGTTTATTTTTTACTTTTATGAATCATGATTGTCCATGGCATCACAATAATGACCATTTAATAAACGTATAATGGTTACTTGGTATGTATTAGGCATAAAAAGTGGTGTTCACATTCTATAAATTATGTGATATAAAGAATTTGCAATGTCATTTCACATGAGATAACTCAGCAGTTTGTTCACATTGAGAGATTCTTCTTCATCTATGCAGATATGAGTGTGTTCTGCTGCATCTTGAACACCATGTTGTGGAATGGCATCACAAGATTATTTCTCCCCTCACTAACATCAGTGTCTTTGTGTTTCAGATTGAAGACATCAGGGGTAGCATTGACAAGATTGATGAAAATGTTGTTGAAGTGAAGAAGCTTTACTCAGTTATACTCTCCGCTCCCACATCAGAACAGAGTAAGATGCACATACATTGCATACTGTTGGAAACCAAAACACCGGTTTGGTTTCCCTTGGTTATTTGAACTTCCCCGTTCAAACCTCTGGGTGCACACAGTGAACCCGGTCATTTCCTGCTTAGGGTTCATTTAGGCACTGTAAATGTTATCATCCAGTTCACAGTCAGCTTCAGGGATCTGCACTCAACTTCCTGGAAAATGTGCCATGGTGTAGATGAAGGGAATTGGCATGGTTTGGGAGTAAAGGAAATTATATTTATTTAAAGAACAATGTGTGCTTATGTAAAGCTAATGTAAACACTAGGGGCTGTATACTGTATTTGACTTTCACATTATTTCTCTCCCCCTTCCAGAAACACAAGATGACCTCGAGGCCATCACGAACGACATTAAAAAGATGGCTAACAATGCCCGAAACAAACTTAAGAGTAAGTGCACAGCACCCTTCCCCACAACTAAATAAAGGAAGTTCAACTACAGCAGTTTACAACCTGCTGTAGTTGAACTCAATAAACTGCATCCCTCATTTAGTAGAGGATATTATACAATAAGCATTGTATTATTGTCAATATTTGATCGGTATCAAGATCCGTATCACCTGTACTCAAAACTCAGTGCAAGCCAAAAGATGTGAGGAGAGAGGGATTTCCCTGGGCACCCACTACACATCATCCGTTCAACAGACAGTAATATTAGCAATAGCACACACCCAACAAATTGTTGGTGTTGGTGTTTAATATTGCAAACAAGTGTTTAATATAGCAAGAAATATAGATAGATAGATAGATACTTTAGTACAGAAGTGGAAATGCCTACAGTACCAATACATGTGTGCATGGAACGCTTTTAAACTCTGTTTGGGAAAGTCCTTGAGAAGTTTTGTTAAAAGTGTCCTTGACCTATGAATTAAAATTACTGGTGAAGATTGTGGACTGGTGATTGAATATGGACTATTCAACTGAAGAAGCTGAATTGTCATGTAGGCTACTGTTTAAATAGTATACTGTATATGTTGAACTTTTTACATTTAAATGCCCTACATCTTTAAGTTAATGACAATGTGTTAATCTCTTCAGCCATTGAGAGGAATTTGGAAACAGACCAAGAAGAAAGGGTGTCTGCTGATATGAGGATACGCAAGTCACAGGTGGGCTACTGATTCCCTTATCTCTGCCATAAAAAGTGGCACATTTGTCATCACTGGACAGGACAGTAAATCTAACCATGCCTCCTCCGTCTGCAGCATGCTGTTCTATCACGGAAGTTTGTCGAAGTGATGACGAAGTACAACGAGGCTCAGGTGGATTTCAGAGAGAGGAGTAAAGGACGTATCCAGAGGCAGCTAGAGATCAGTGTGTATACACACACACACACACACATACATACACACACACACACACACAGTCATGTGGTCAAATGCATTGAAACACTCATGCGTTAATGTGGTTGTGGACACAGGAACAATGCTTAGCCTTATCAGTGATACGTTTCCTACTTCCTAATTTTCTTATTCCTCTTTCACTTGTCACCATAACTGCGTGATCTCTCTCACTCTCTATATCTCTCTCTCTCTCCCTCAGCTGGTAAAGCCACCACTGATGATGAGTTGGAGGAGATGTTGGAGAGTGGAAATGCAGCAGTCTTCACTGCAGGGGTAAAGTTTGAATGGTTTACAGTGTTTAACTGCAGTGTACAAATTAAAGTAGGTATTAAAGAGTAACATCATGGGCAAATCCATAACATTTGTAGCACCCTTTT
Source organism: Alosa pseudoharengus (assembly GCF_046254945.1). Lineage (NCBI taxonomy): Eukaryota > Metazoa > Chordata > Actinopteri > Clupeiformes > Clupeidae > Alosa > Alosa pseudoharengus. Next base: position 30,048,225 of record NW_027468657.1, read on the forward strand.
CTTGAAAGGAAAATTGAGTTATCTTTTCTTGTTGTGCCTAAAAAAAACATTCATACACTTTGTCCTTGACATTTGCTACAGTTGAATCAGTTTGTCACTAGTGGCACTAGGTGGGTTTACATGGACACTTTTAATTCGATTAGAATGGGAATAGTGGCTCAATTGGAGTAAAAATGACACATAAACACCTTGATCAGAATAAAACTGCCAATCTGATTAGAATTTTAATTGGAATAAAAGGGATGTGTATTCCGTTCTTATTCCAATTGAACAGCCATGTATATGGTCAATTGGGTTGCCTGCTGTAGCTTCTCGAGTAAAAGCAAAATAGCAACGGCTATTCCAATCAAAGATTCTAGAGCGGAATAGAACATAAACAGATGACACTCAATGTTCATTCTGAATAGTTTATTCGGAATGACAAAAAAACTGTCCATGTTAACAGGGCTACTGTGTTTGTCTCCTAACTATTTGCATTTCATTTTTAATATTTATCTTTTTCTTGTGTGTGTGTAGATTGTAGATTCCAACATGTCTAAGCAGGCTCTGAGTGAGATTGAGGCACGACATAAGGACATTGTGCGCCTGGAGAGCAGCATTAAGGAGCTGCATGACATGTTTGTAGACATCGCCATGCTAGTAGAGAGCCAGGTACACTCACCTTCTTTTTGCTCCTCCTTCTTCGGTCATCTCCATATTAATTCATTTATCTTTCATCAATCAATCTGTCTCCATTCTCTTTTTTCCCTCTCTCCTCTCCCCATATTCCTCTGGATTCCTTTCATTTCTCTTCACTCACTTCCCTCTTTTGACTGTCCTTTCCTGCACTCGTTCTGTATTCCTCTTCTTTGTTTCTTTTTCGTCTTTCTCTGTTTCCCCCCTTATTCCTCAGCCCTCTTTTCTTTTCAAGACGTGCTATTCATCTTGTCTGTTGCATTGGCTGTGGGCTCCTGAGCTTTTATTGCTGTGGTGGTCACATCTTCATCCAAACCCTTGAAAGTGAGTGGTCAGATGATTGGACATCTGTCTCTGGATTTCTTCCATATCAGTCCATTCAAACCCTCATTGTAAACATTGTGTCTGTCAAAGGCATTATATACTAGTCAATATTTGTTGACATCATTTGGATATTTTTATTGAGGGATTTAATTAGCTTTACGATTGATTTCATGCAATCTGAGGGAAAGTACACAATAAGGTAAGGCAAAACAAACTGACAATCTTTCTGTGCATTTTATTTTTTATTGACATTTTGTGATTGTGTCTGTGTATAAGTGTATGTGTATTTGTATTTGTATGTAGTTTTTGTGGCGTAGTGCATGTTTATTTTGCTGTAAGAATTATAAATAATGACATTGAATCTGTGTATTTTCAGGGAGATGTTATAGACAACATTGAGGTGAATGTATCCAAATCAGTGGATCACATAGAAGTGGCAAAATCTGAGACCAAAAAAGCAGTTAGGTATCAGAGCAAAGCTAGAAAGGTATGTAAACATCTCTGTATTTATCTGTATGTTGTAGATTAAGACATGCTATGTCTCCTACTGACCTCTCTTCCTCTCTTGCACTATCTGTCTTTCATGTTACCAGTTCTTGTTCACAGCTTTGAGGATTTAGGTGTAATATCCTGTTAGTCACTTCTCTTTTTTTAAACCGAAGCAGTGTTTCTGCATTCAATAAATGCACCCACAAGAAGCCTCATACACATTCACAGAAGTACACATGCAGGTATACAGATAGTTGCATGCTTCCCCAAACTGTGCTGCTCCGTTTCAGCTCTTTAATGAGAAATGTGTGCCTTCTTTTCTTTTCTTCTTCTGGTTCCTCTGTGTCCACTTGAGCTTCTCTCCTCTCTGTCTCTTTCTCCTATTGCTCTTTCTTTGGTCCTCTCTGTCTTTCTGTCTTTACTTGCCCGTGACTCTCATACTGCTGGTCCACCCGGCCGTGGTCAGGGTGGCATCATTGACCGGATTGAGAGCAATGTGGACCAGTCGGTGGGCTTTGTGGACAGGGCTGTGGCAGACACCAAAAAGGCTGCCAAGTACCAGCAGGAGGCGCGGCGTGTGAGTTACTCAGTGGAGAACGGTTCCATCCCCAAAGACCCAGCATTAAAACCCTCGTTGCTCCCTTTTCTCCTGCTCTTCCTGCCTTCTCTTGTTTTGCCGAACCTCTCCTCAGCTTTCTTCTCCTCTCCTAATCGCCTGATCCTTGTTAACAGATGGATGTTGCCTCCTTGTGGTGAGACCTGGTTACTACCTTTACACACATTTCACAGACATCCACAGTTCACCCTTATATACAGACAACTCATTGCATCTGTCTGCCTTTCATTTTCACGTGTTTGCCATAGGTGTGTTTGTGCATCAGTCCACTTACAAGGTTATCTCTACTCGGTGAGAATGTTTAACTGACAGATGAATATCTCATCTGATAATATAGGGTTGTCCCACAGTCTGACCTCAAAGGCAGGAGTGCTATTTGTTTTACACAATTGCTGGAAATAACCACAGCTGCGTTGGTGTGTTTGTCTTCCAGAAAACAATAATTATAGTGTGTGTTGTGGTGGTGATTCTGGCCATCGTGACTCTGATAATTGGCCTGTCTGTGGGCCTCAAGCAAGCCTAAGTACAGCAGACTGTTGAGTAAGTCTTTGTCACACCTGCCATTTTATCAGCGGTGCAGGGTGTTTACAGCTGTGTTTGGTCTAGGCCACGGGTGTGCCTCTGTGTGGGTAAATGATTTGAACTTGTCTTTGGAGTGGGGTTGCATGTTCAGTGGTGTTGGCTTACATGTTTTATTTGCGCAGGTTCAAGCATGTTGGGCCATCATGTAGTGCTAGACGGGAATGTAATTTTTGTTTTTTTTTTATTTATAATTTGTGTAATTTTTAATGTGTCCTTTCGTTGTACTTTGGGGTTGTCTGTTTTTGTTAATTTGCTTTGGGAATATACTATACAGGGTTTTCTGTGGTTGACCTGTAGTACCCTCAAAGAGTTTGTGAATTTTGACAATCCTCATATTTGCTCTGCTCAGAGTGTTGATGAACCAGTGAAAAACTGAACTCCAGTTGTATTGAACAGCTGTCTGTGGAATAACACAAGGATCAACTAGCTAGCATACTGGCAAAACCTGTTTTTATAACTTCATCCAGCAGTCTAGGTGGAGCAAACATGTTTACTTTTCCCATCCCTTTACTTCTGAGTTCCTATGGGTGGAGGATAGAGGTGCCTCTGTGGTTTTGATAGATCAGCACTAGAACAAGGGTATGTTCCATACACACTGACTCTCTGTTTCCTACTCCTCTTTGTAGAAGAAGATCATTTTGGTCGTGGTCTGTGCTGTGCTGGCTGTCATAATCATCAGCATCATCATCTCACAAACAGTCTGAGGATACTCCCACCTTCCTGTTATCTCAGCAACTCCTTCATTTCATCCTCACATCACTCCTCTGCATTCACAAGTCACAAAGGAAGGGAAAGAGGAGTTCTCTCCCAGGCTTTGTCACAGACATGAGCCCTCCCCCACCACTGCTGACTAATGGAATGTCTGCATGGTGAGGGAACGTGTAGCTGCTATGGAAACCAGTCTTTGAAGCTGCTCAAGAACTTGATTAGAGGGACATAGGGCATAAATGCTTTTTTTTAATTTTTTTTTTAAACTTGAAAACTGTCTTACACAAGACATTGGATGTGAAAATTGGATCATGGGTTAACAAGAGACAAGGAAGACTTAAGTTATCTTGTCCGCAAAATTTTAATCTTAACTGGGACTGAACTCTCTGACTGACTTCCCTTGACTCTTTTAAGTTTAAACCAAACTTAAGTTTTTTGCCAAAGAAGCATTTCACCTGTTATTTTTTAAGAAGTAAAAACAATGTTATATTTTTATTTTAAAGGTAGCCTGCACTCCTTATTTAACACCGTGAAAACACACCCATTTTAAATTCCTTGAACATTTCGAGACCAAAGGTGACCGGCTCACCAGTGATTCTCATATTAGCGGAATCTTGTCGTGGCTGTGTGAAAAAAGTGTTGCCCACTGACGTGAAATAAATAGGACTAAATGACTCTAGACTGCCACAGGGGGGCAGGTTGGGGCGTAGATTTTGGTGGGTAAATTGGTGTTCTTTCCATAACGTACACTGTTCCAAAAATATGATTACATGTGAAACTAAAAGAGTGGTTGTCTTATTTAGACTTTAGTGGCTGATCTCAGAATAGAGGGGTGATTTTGTCCTTGATTGGCTCTGCAGAATCCAAAGTATAAATGAACAAACAATGCCCCCCTCTTCATATAAGGGATTTGTAAGATGATGAATGTGATATTAAATTGTATATGTCTGTGAATGCCAAAGATTTTAACTGAGTAATAAAATATGTTATATTTTTAAATTACTGGCTGTTTTTTTGCTAAACTTTAGGTTAAACCATAGTCTTGTAAAAAAGATCAGAATGCTCTACATTAGGAAATGCAAAATAATCTTGATAGAACTTCTGCTGCACTAATGCTGCCCTTAAGAGTTGTTCCTCAGACCTCATTTTTACATTTTTCCTTAATGTTTGTGTGCAAACTGCCATTCATATCATATTACCCCTCATCAATCCAAAGATATCCCCAATCATGATCCCAGAACATTACTTGAAACCAAAGGATGAGTCTTATCTGTTTCCCTATCAGACACACGACACAGCTCACAGTATACTCTCTCCTGCAATTTACCCTGTTCTCGCTCTCCTGATTTCCCCTCCAACCTAAATATGTTGTGGAACCAAGAACTGGATCATATTGCCAATATCTTGATTATAGAACAAATGCACATTTCTTTGTGGGTCTCTCTCTTTCTCTTTTTCCCTGTAGAAAAAAATGATGATTATGCTTTGTTGTTTAATTCTTGGGATTGTTGGCTTTGCCTATATCTACAGCTTCATTTCATAAAGAAGAAACTACAGGTATTTAAAATTCATATCAGAAGTTGACTGCACATTTGGTCGTTTTTATATCTGAATTACTTGTTCTATTATGTTTTTGAGCATTAATAATTTATGACTAAACATTGACAATTACAGAACAAGAACAAACGTTTGCAATTAGTTTGACACTAATGTTTGCTTGCCTAATTTCTCTCTCTCCAGGAAAGAAACAAATCGCTTGGTGTCTCCATGATCTGTCAAGTCCAAATCACTAGGTTACTTTCTTCCCCCAGTGTGTAGTAGCAGATGTTTTGTAGTCTTGTGTTTAAGTGAGGTGGGTTGCCTGGAGCCTTTTCTCTCATGTCTCCTTGAGGAGACCCCCATAATTAGTTTTTTGTAAAGCATTATAATAAATAAAACATGTGCATCGGTTGTAGTCTTCAACGTGCACATTTTTCGACCAACGTTAACACAATTCACAATTTTCCAATGTTACCTTGCCATAATTATAGATTCCCGAGTAGCCATCATAGCCATATAAAGATGTCTGCATGTGTGAATGTGTTGTTTCTGGTGCGTTTAACTGTAATCTATCGTCTGTACAGTCATAATTTATTTGTGTTGGTGTCTCTCCTGTGAGCGAGACATTTTTTTCTGCGGTGTGGTGGCGTGTCAGTGCATGTTATGTAATAAAATATTCATTCGCAAGGCTGCAAATGCACAGCAATAAATCCTGCGTTGTCTTATTTGTTCCTCGTTTCCCGAGAAGGCCCATCTCGAGCTCATTCTCAAAGTCTAAATTCCTATCTCACGTGTGACAGTTTTTATGACAAACTAGCCTGCAATAGGCCAACATATGTGTTTATAAGAAAACATAGGCTAGGCTGATTTCATAGCCTAATGCTTCAGTCGTGTCGCTGTCGCTCTGCAATGCATGTGACCAATCAAAAGCTACATTTCTTGAGTAGGCCTACTTTTCTTTTTTTATTATTGGTCGATCCATCCATACAAATCCTTTGTACGATCCGAATGATAGGTTCATTCCGTGACCCCATTTTTATGTGCTAGCGAATCGCGTATCTACAATCTCATAATCCATGTTTTTATAGGTTTTCTATGATGGGTTATATATTTTTGGGCGTGGTCAAGCAGTTTCATGTCGCCCTTCTTTTCTCAGATTGACATCTCTAACGACCAATGACATTTTCCTAAATGCATAGGTTTTTCACTAGAGGTGGATTGTATGGTTTTGTGTGTGTGTGTTCAGTGACAAGTTGAAAATGGCGGACTTCAGCGAATCGCCCTAACTTTATCGCACAATAACAAGAATAACAGATGAAAATGAACAACGTTTCTTGTGATTAATTCCATTTTAGTTTGGAATTCCTGAATGACCCCTGGTTAGCCCGCGGGAGTGCTCATTGATCATCACACTACAAGAGCCTCAACTGGTAACATTATAGTTGAAAGTTCTATATAATCATGTTAGCCAGCTAGCTTGGATTTGATGTACCGTTGAATATGTTGGTGCTAGCACTAGTCATTTTAGTCATTTAATTCTGGGCTGCTAAAACTATGTCGTTTTCAAATCACCGATCATTTTAGCTAAGTATTTATTATTCAGTTAGCTGGCTGGTTCTGATTTTTAACTTGGCTAACTAGAGCTGTAATATGTTGTGTACGTTAGCATTTCAGGTTTATAATTCCTGTATCGTTCCTAACGTCAATTCTTTGTGTCGTTGGATTAAATTGTCAGACTATGCATTGCTGTTGAATAGTTAACGTTATCAGAATTTTGGCTGGACAGCTGTCAGCTGCTTCCTATTAACTAATTTAGTTGCGAGGTTAACGTTAATATTAACATTACATTTGAGCTTTATTGCGTTTGTTAGCTTGGTGCCAAGGCATTCTTTGCCGAAAGGAGTCTGAAACCTAGCCTTCGTTTAATATAATACCATTTTCAGTTATATTTTTTGCAAGAGCGGATTCTTGCGGAGTAATTAGTTAGATATGTATCAGTAGTTTAGTTTGTTGACTGATGCAGCTCATGTCAAAATAGCGTTTGCTGTCAACGAACAAGTGTTTCGTTCCTTTAAACCTTTGTTATGGTGGCTAGCTAAGTAAGCTACCCTAGCTGGCTAGCTTAATACCTTAACTTGATGCATAACAAAGGGGTGCTAACGTTACATGAGCAAAGCTAGCCCCTGTTGAATAGTGATATTATGTACTATTTTGCTATAGCTACGACACGATTGGCGTGTGTAGATAGATTACTATTATTATAACTTATATGTATGATGTGTGTGATGTAGATAGCAGGGTTTGTCTTTTGCAATTGAGTCGATAACGTTGTCACAGCAAAGGAGATTATGATGCTAGGTAACCTAGCTAGCGTCTATCTGGCTAGCTAGTTAGCGTATTTACAGTCAGTGTGGGTAACACAACCACAGAGCAAATTGAGTAATTTTCACATAAAGAGCTATCTTTACGTTGTCTCATGCGGCTTTAGTTGTTGCCTAACGTTAGTGTTCAATAAGGGGACGTAAACTGAGTTTTTATGATGATAGTCACTGTTGCAATGGTGTCAACTCAAGTAACTTTACGTTAACGTTACCTCAATCCATAACGTTAACGTTTACATTAGCGTTAGTTATTATATACGTTTTTTCTGCTTTAGATCATGGAGGACTCACATACACGATACAGCAAGCGCCTGGTAAGTACCACAATAACGGCATAATCATTACAATAATGTGGAGGTAACTGGAAGTTTGCGTGGATTCAAAGACTTCTTTCAGGCTTTAGCCCGTCTTCTGACGGACAAATGAATGGTTGTACAGTCAGTGTAGACTAGCGGATGTGTTGGCATGGCAATAGACGCACGTGCGGTCGGGGGCGCAGTGAGTGACAAGTTCAAGTTCAGTTTATCTTGGAGCGCGTGGATTTGTTTTGGAAAACTGATAGAGCATGAACACACAGCATAGAAAATAGCATAGCCTACATAGACTAACATCTGATATCGACATACTTTTATTCCCTGCTCTTTTTATGAATTGATATGTCATATGGGTATTGCTGGAGATTGAACTTGAAAGTATTTGGAAATAATTTAATTTTAGTGTTATTCTAAAGCACTTTGGTTTGTAGCTGTGTATTTTGAACAGTTCCAGTGACAAGGGTAGATAACTGTATGCTATACTACTATCACTATCACAGTGCTACAGAAGTGTAGGTACTTTCTGAGCTCATTTCTTTGTGCAGCGCACTGGTACACGCCGACGATACCAAGATGATGGAATCTCTGATGACGAGATTGATGGGAAGAGAACCTTTGATCTGGAAGAGAAACTACAGTGTGAAAGATTTAATTGTAACCTGGTCAAATACATGGAGGGAAAAGGTGAGGAAACTGCCCAAGCAATGCAGTGCTACTTCTCATAAACCAAAATGGCAGAATTTGTACTCACCACATGTATGGTTTTGTGTCTTGCATTAGACTTCACCTTTGAATTCATCCAGAGAGAAGGCCTCCGAGAACCCCTGGTCTTTGTGAAGTCAGACGGTCTTGGAATCCAGTACGTTTTTTCCCTTTTCTCTCATATTTCTCCTGTCTGCTGTAAATCAGCGGTGATGCATGAGTTTTAGGGTATTCATTTGTTATTTATCTTTGTGACAGAATGCCAGATCCAGATTTCAGTGTGAGCGACGTGAAGCTGTTTGTAGGCAAGTCTCATTACCACTCTGTCTTCTTACTCATCAGCAATGTTCTGTCAACTGGGAGCCTTTTTTGCCCTTCACAAATGGTGCAATGCAACAAAGGCAACTGTGTTGCATTCTTCTCCTTATAGCTGAAAACATGTGTATACATTAGTATGCAGTCAGTAATAAACTGAGAAGGCAATATTACATTGTTGACTGTCCTCTCAAATCCTGTGTACTTGTTCCTCCCCTGCCCTGACTTTTAGGGAGTCGTAGAATGATCGATGTGATGGATGTGAACACTCAAAAGGGTATTGAGATGTCCATGGGCCAGTGGAGGCGCTACTACGAGACGCCGCCTTCCCAGAGGGAGAAGCTCTACAACGTCATCAGCCTGGAGTTCAGTCACACCAAACTGGAGAACCTGGTCAAGAGGCCTGCATCGGTACACTGCCCGCCGACCCTCACCAGTGTGCTAGGCACAGCGACACTTAGTTACCACCATCACGCGTGCGTCCGTTTGTGTGTGCATGCGCGAGTGACTGACTGGAAGCTTGTCTCCCACAGGTGGACGTGATCGACTGGGTGGACAATATGTGGCCCCGCCATCTGAAGGAAAGACAGCGGGACTCGACCAACGCCATCATAGACATGCAATATCCCAAAGTACAGAAGTGAGTCCCAAATCGCACTAAAAAAATTGGACATTTTGTTTTGCTTATTTAAAGGCTGTTTGAAGGGCTGTCTTGTAATACCTGATGCTGTGTCTGAAGGACTGGTGTGCACAAAACCATAGCATAATAAAATTCAAGCCTACAGTACACACAGTCACTCACATTCACTCTCATATTCCCTTGTTCTTGTGCGAGGTAACACTCTCTTGTTTTCCTTCCTCTCTCTCAGGTATTGTCTAATGAGTGTCGAAGGATCCTTCACTGATTTCCACATTGATTTTGGTGGGACCTCTGTTTGGTACCACATCCTACGAGGAGGAAAGGTGAGCGTTTGAGGGTGTTTCTGGTACAACATAGTTTAGTGGGATTGTGTCTTTGCCACTTCAATATCAGTGTCACACAGACATTTGTTAGACTGCATCACATTATGTGTATTTACCTCATGCCATGTAAGCCCTTCAGGATTCAGATTTTTGTTGTTTTCCATTTTTAAAATTCAGAATTAACTAGGAAGAAGCCAAACCTTTAGTACTGACTGCTAAAGGGGTTTTGTGTTTAGGTGTTCTGGTTGATTCCACCCACACCCCAAAACCTGGAGCTGTACGAGAACTGGGTGTTGTCAGGGAAACAAGGGGACATCTTCCTGGGGGACAAAGCAACACAGTGCCAGCGCATTGAGCTCAAACAGGGATACACCTTCATGATACCCTCAGGTAAATCCTCACTCACAGCAGACGGACATTCCCAATACATTTGCTGTATGTCAACAGCTTGCCACCATGATTGTGAATTTAATATATTTCCAACTGTCCAGTGCTGTCTTGAGACCATAAGGACGTTCTCAGGTCTACATATGATGCCGACGTATAACATTTAAATGTTTCCTGTGTTTTTGTGTGTGTTTTAAGGATGGATTCATGCCGTGTACACTCCTGTGGATACTCTGGTGTTCGGAGGAAACTTTCTCCACAGCTTCAACATTCCCATGCAGCTCAACATCTATAATATTGAGGACAGGACAAGGGTGGGCCTACAGTCTGATCTCTTGCCTATATATGCATTTCACCCTGTTTGTGCAGGCTATAGCTGTTCTGATGACGCCTAATATACTTTCCCTTTTTTCACTCCCTTGTTTTCTTTATTAATTTCTTCCTTTGGCAGGTGCCGGCTAAGTTCCGTTACCCTTTCTACTACGAGATGTGTTGGTATGTGCTGGAACGGTACCTTTACTGCTTGACCAACGTCTCACACCTCACCCCAGAGTTTCAGAAGCACTCACTCGGTATTGGTTAGTAAACCATCTTTCTAAGTAACCATGTGTACAGTAACCATGTGTAAAATGGTGTTTATAACAGACGTGGGAGTGGACATTCTCAGATCCTGTTAAATGTGTTTGAGACTGGAAAGGCCCAGTCAGTCTGACCAGGCATAATTCTTGACCCCAGTCAAAGATTTGAAAGTTTTCTCGGGAATAGACTACCACCCCACCCCCCTCCTCGCCACCTAACCCTCCTGTTTCCTCTCCTCGTAGGCCTGAAACGAGAAGACTTCCACGAGGAGCAGGAACAGAACGGCCACACCAAAGAGGAGACAGACATAGAAAAGGACGAGGAAGCCGATATCAAAGAGGAAGAAGAAGAAGACAAAGTAGAAGAAGACCAAGTAGAAGAGGTTAAAAAAGAGGAAGAGGAGGAGGAGGAAGAAGAAGCAGCAGCAGCATCTCCAGCTGGGAAGCTGGGCGTGAAGGTGCACCTGACGCCGCTGGAGCTGGAGGGCCTGTGGCACCTGCTGAGGAAGCTGGAGGAACTCCCCGCCCACAAGAAGTGTGTTCCTGCTGGCATTCGCAACGCCCACGCCCTGCTCAGCGACATACGGGTGAGCAGTACACACACACACACAGCACAGCACACAGCACAGCACAGCCCAATTCTTTAATAAAAAATATCGATATTTGGCGGCAGTGACAATATGATGTATTGCGCAAGTGGCGATATGATAGATACATTTTTCGATATCGAAATCACAGCACACACACACACAGACAATAACACACACGCAGACATTAACACACATGCATTCATGGCATTTCACACACAGTAATCATGGCATGCTGTGCGGTGATTTTTCATTTTTGTGGTTGTTAATGTTGTAATGTTATTATTACGTGTCTGTTGTTCAGAGGTTGCTGGAAGAACATGCTGATGATGAACCCAGATTGTCCTACACTGGAAAACCCATTGTGAAGTGGCCCAGACGGGTAAGAATGGGTTTGCCATCCTTATTAGGAATGATTATTAAAATCTCCCATAATTTATTTGTAGTTTACAATTACAATTGAGATGACCGTGGTATAGACATTCCAATAGACCACTGAAGTTTACCTACAAAAAGGACCCAAAGCTGCTATCTTTGCCCATGTAAGGAGATCCGGCAAAGATGGTACTCGGATCTCCTTATATGGGCAGGTTTATTGCCCACAGATGTAATCAACTTCCACTCATGCCACATGCTCAGTTAAGGCCTTGTTCCAAGGTATTCCATGAACACAGTATCTCCTCTCCTTCCAGCCCTCATGGTACCGCCCCCCGACCCCTCCCCCCCCAGTGCTCTACCGCCCGCGCCCCCCCGGGACCGCGCCCAAGCTGTCGGGGCCCCGGGCCCCCAGGCGGCCTGCCGAGGCGCTGCGGCGAAGACGTGTGCGCTGCAAGCGCTGCGAGGCCTGCCTGCGGAGGGAGTGTGGCGACTGCATATTCTGCCGCGACATGAAGAAGTTCGGCGGACCCGGCCGCCTCAAGCAGACCTGCCTGCGACGCCAGTGTCTCGCGGTGAGTTAGTCGGCCTGCTGCCGAGCTCGGCTGAGCTTCGTTCGCCATTTCTGTCTGCTTGACTGTCAGTCAGGTTGAGCTGGTGCCATGCAACGGGTATGTGTTTGTATGGAGGCAGTCCGGTGTGTGCTGGATCACCGAGGGTGCTAATTTCTTTTTTTTCTCTTGCTCTGTGTAGCCGGGTTTGCCCAACTCGGCTGTGTGTGCCGTGTGTGGTGAGGGCAATCCCCCAGGAGAGAATTCCACCCCTACACTCATGGAGTGCTCTGCCTGTGCCAAGATCACACACCCCGAGTGCCTGAAGGTACAACACACACACACACACACACACACACACACACACACACGCAAGGTACACTACATTCGTGTACACACACTACAAGGGTGTCTCTTTGTGTTTCGTCAGGAACCTATAGAGGGTGTCATTGACAAGGACTTACCTAGTTATTGGAAGTGTCCCAAGTGTGTCCAGGAGATAAAAACAGAGGTAGCTGTTCTCTTCTCTCTGTCCTCTGCCCTTTCCTAACAGTCCCTCACATGCACCGCTGGCTTGTTGAGATGGGAATGCTCATTACATTCCTGATCCCCTTCCTTTTCAGTCGGCTAACAGCAGCAGTAGTGATGACGAGGAGGATAAAAGCCCTGCTCTCGAGGGCGCCCGGGTCTCTTCGGCGCCCCCAGCTAAGCGCGCCCACCGGGAAGGCATCGGGGTGCGCGAGGGCCGCAGAGGACGGCGCCCGCTGACCCCCTCCAGGCGCCTGCCGCCCCCGTCCCAGAGGCTGTTGCTCCAGCAACAGCAGAACAGGAAGAGGGCTGGAGCACTGGAACTACAGCTCAGGAAGCGGGTGAGGGCATCACGCAACGCAGGGCTCAAGTCTCATTAATCCTCATTCACTCCCACATTCACAAATCAGCACACACATAGACACTGGGAACAGCTTCACACATACTGCACAAACACGCAATCCTGATTACACTAGAAGGAAACGGCAATTTCTTTGAGGTATTCAGTTTTCTTCTGGTCTCTGTCTTGCAGATTAAATTGGAACGAAATAAGATCATACAGTCGGTGAGTTTTGCTATCTTTTTTAATTTTTTTTATATATATATATATATTTTTTTTATCAGTTTTGTCAGTGTTCCATCCTCCGATGTTGGATCATCTTGACCATTCTTGCAGTTCAGCTTGCTGGATTAAGGAATGTTGCAAGATTCATAACATGTCAAAACATGCTTCCCTTAGCTTACGTATTTACCAACTCTTTTTACACCCCCCCTCCCTCCATTTCTCTTCTTCCTCTCTTCCTTTTCTCTCTCCCCTCTTCTCTCTGTTGTTTTTCTTCTCCAACTTGAATGATATCTGCTCTGTTCATGCTATCTGTCCCTGTATCAGAAGCCGTCCTCTCTTTCTCTCTCCCCTAAGCTCCTGCGCCAGCGCAGTGCAGAGAGAGGGGGCCGCGGAGTGTCCAGAGGTAGAGGGGCGTCGGCCTTGCAGAGCTCCGCCCATACGCCTGCGGGCCGTGGAAGGGGGCGGGGCGTCCGTTTTCGGGGAGGAGGGAGAGGCGGAGGAGGCGGGGGGAGAGGGAGCGGGGACTTGCAGCGCGGCAGAGTCGAGCGGGACGACACGGCCGACGACACCGAGGACGAGGAGGACGAAGAGGAGGAGAGGAAGGAGAACCGGCCGCAGCAGCGGGCCCGACGAGGGAAGGAGCAGTCCCAGTCCGAGGAGGAGGACAACGACGACGAGGACAGCGAAGAGGGAGAGCACAAGAACGGTGGAGGGGAGAGAACCGACGGAGAGGAAGACAATGAGGATGACGAGGAGGAAGACGAGACGAGCGCAGCACTGAGGCCGGAGGAGCTGGGCGAGGAGGCGCGGAAGCAGAGCTCCTGCCTGACGGTGAAGCTCCAGCAGCCTGCCCGCGGCCACCGCGACCCCAACGCCATCGTCCCCAAGCTGGAGGCGGCCATCACGCCGCGCTCGCCACCCACCGCCCAGCAGCGCGTCTCCCTGCTGCGGCCTCCGCTCCGCAACGGGGCCTCCCACGCCAGCACTCACCCGCCGTCGGCCACGTCGCGCGCCCCGCGCTCCGATAAACCCTCGCTGACCAGCGCGGCCCGTAACGGGAGAGGGCTCTCCCACTCTGGCCAGGGCTCCCGAGGCCACTCACAAAACCGCAACACCTCATCGTCCTCCTCCTCATCGTCCTCTCCTTCGTCTCTCCATCTCTCGGCCCGGGACGGGGTGAGTGGGCCGAGCTGTGAGAAGGAGGTGTGGGTGTCCGTGTTCCGCTACCTGAGCCAGGCCGAGCTCTGTGTCTGCATGGCCGTCTGCAAGAGTTGGTACAAGTGGTGAGTCCCATCCTCTGTTTCAGTACTAACGTTACTTCAAATGTTCCGTGCATGTCTACACTAGTATTTACAGAATTACAACATTCTGCTGCAGATTTCTCACCTGTTAAACATTAAAAAGCCCAGACGAAACATTAAAAAGGCCACAAGTGTCTCAGTGCCGGGAATACACTCAACATATCTGACACCTGTCAATTGTATTGTCCCTATTATAGTTGTAGTAATAGCACTGATTTGGCTCAGCTGCAGCTAAATATCTATGATTCTCCAGAATGATGAGGCATGCCTGACTAAGGATATAGAATTACAATTCCCAAATGCAAATTGTAGAATGCGTTCTGATCACGTTCCAATCTGGGCCTGTCCAGGGGCTGTGACAAGCGCTTGTGGACAAAGATCGACATGAGCCGCTGTCGCTCCATCAGCCCTCAGGCGCTCTCAGGCATCATCAAACGCCAGCCCGTCACCCTGGACCTCTCCTGGACAGCCATCTCAAAGAAGCAGCTCACCTGGCTCATTAACAGACTACCAGGTATGTGAGGATTGGAGCAGGCTTCACTCAGTGTGTCTACTTTTAAACTTTAAGAGTGCTGGCCTGAATAGTTAGAATACGTAAAGTAAAGTAGGAGAGAGGCCGCACTATGCATATATACACTTTTATTTGCAGACGCGTTTCGGCGTGTGCCTTCTTCAGTGTGTGAACAGTCACACACTGAACAGTCACACACTGAAGAAGGCACACGCCGAAACGCGTCTGCAAATAAAAGTGTATATATGCATAGTGCGGCCTCTCTCCTACTTTACTTTACGCAGACTACCAGGTATCTCATATCTTTATATATGTATATATATATATGTATATATATATATCACATGTACTGTAATGCACCCCCTTATGTTCAGAGTTGGACCTACCTATCAAACATGGCCAAGATAATTTGATGTATTTTATGTATTTATACTATTGATCAGTTGTTGTTGTCGTTGTCGCTCTCTTAGGATTAAAAGACCTGGTATTATCGGGGTGCTCTTCGATGTGCCTCTCTGCCTTGAGCTCCTCCACCTGTCCTCTACTGCGCTCCCTGGACCTGCGTTGGGCTGATGGGGTCAAAGATGCCCTGATCAGAGAGCTACTGAGTCCTCCAGGTACCCTAAGCTCACTCCAGGGCTTGCTGTTTTGTCTTGACAACGTGTTAAATGTCTGCAGTGGAAAACATGTCTGAGAATTATATTGTAATAACGTCTCCTTTCACACACTCTTTCCTCTCTTTCCATTCCTGCGATTCTCCCCAATCACAACCCCATTTCTCTTCATTCGTTGTGCTGTGTGCTGTCTCTCCTTCTCCCTCCTACATGCTCCTCACCATCTTCTCTCTCCTTCTCCCTCCTACATGCTCCTCACCATCTTCTCTTCTCCCTCCTACTTGCTCCTCACCATCTTCTCTTCTCCCTCCTACATGCTCCTCACCATCTTCTCCCTCCTTCTCCGTCCGTCGCCAGGCTCCAACAACCGTTCGCAGCTGCGGAACCTCCACTGCCTGCGCCTCTGTGGACTGGAAATCAGCGAGGCCACGCTGCGGCTCATCATCCGCCACATGCCGCTGCTGACGCGCCTGGAGCTCTCCCACAGCCCCCTCACCGACCAGGCCCTCAACCTGCTCACCGCCGTCGGGTCGTCCACTCGCAACACACTCACACACCTCAACCTCGCCGGTACGTGCCCTGACCACATGCCGTATCTGCCTGTGCCCAATGTGATGTCATGTAATAATGCACATGGTCATCTCGCTAACGGTCTGACACTCCTCATCTTTTCCCTTCTCTACTCCTTTTTCCACCCGTTCACTCTCCTTCCTCAGGATGCAGTAAGCTGTCGGATCGGTGTCTGGCGTACCTGAAGCGGCTGTCGTGTTTGCGCCTGCTGGACCTACGCAGCTGCAAGGGAGTGTCGCGTCAGGCCTGCGAGACCTTTATCTCCGAACTGTCTGTCACTGCGCTCTACTGCCTATCAGATGACAAGCTCATCCAGAGGATATCATGAAGCCCCCTCACATGGGGGATAGACTGCAGGGGCTTGGGCAGGGTGTTGGGAAAAGTATGGGATGGATAGGGTCTGAGTGTGTGTCTGTGTGTGTGTGTGTCTGTGTGTGTGTGTCTGTGTGCGTGTGCGTGTGCGTGTGCGCGTGTGCGTGTGCGCGCACGTGTGTTTGTTAATGTCTGTCAGTTTGTCTGTCTGTCGTTTCCTCTTTATGACCGAGGAAAGCTAAAGCTGAGGAAGAGAAGGGAGGCTCAAAGCATTTTGGGGTGGGGTGGGGTAGACACTTCCAGGGGTTGGGCTGTGGTTGGGATATCGAGGGAGGGAGGGATGTGGTGCTGTACAATATAACAAACTAAACTAAAGACTCAGGAGAGATGGAGCGAGGTAGCATGGCTGGTTAGATGGATGGATGGATGGATGAAAAAGTAAACTTATGACGGGTGGAATGGAGGCATGTGTACGTGTCGGGGGTATGACCCGAGTCTTAAGTGCTTTAATACGTGGCTGTCTATCAGGGAGAGAGAGGCGTGTCATACACCCATGGCAACACATCACGCTCCCACTCAATGATGGGGAGGAGGGAGTATGGATGGTGCGATAGCCAATCGAGAGGAATCTACTGACCAGTGGTTCCTTTGAGGGGCAGAGACCATAACAGGAACCTAGGTGCTATCCCTTTGCGATCCCCTTTTTTCTATAGAGAACCACAGGGTCCCTGTCCATGTTCTATAGTCCTCACTCCTAATAGTAATGTCATTGTTTTCAGTTTTCCCATTTCTCTTTTTTTTTTCTGAGGATGTTTCATTTCACTCCCAGTATTCTTTTTTTTTTGTTCACTGTTTTCATGAGTCCCCTGATTTATATATATATTATACATAAATAAGGAATGCTTTTGGTTCCAAATCCATCCTTGCTCCACTTCAATATCTTTAAAAAAAAGGATATAAATATATATAAATATATACTTTTGTGTAAATGTATTCTTCTCCCTAGTATGAAAGAAAACAGTCCTGTAGCAATGTAATTATTTTCAGAAGCCTTTTTCACTTTTGTGTTTTTTTTTTTTTTTTTTTTTTTTCCAAGAAAAATAAATACTACGGTGGACAGAAAAAATGAGTCTATTTTCCCACTAGTGCAATTATGATGAATGAATGCGGTCTGAACAAAGATGTTCTATTTTTAATTCAGTGTTGGTTGATTCCGAATAAGCTATTTTATTTTGTATACACCCCCTCCCATTCCCGTGCAGTTGTTATAACCTGGAACCAAAGCTGAACCGTCACTAATATAAATAAATAATGCATGCAGTTAGTCTTAGCAACTTGAGAGAGAAGCCTCTCCCCCGGCGATATTCACCATGTTCGGACCATTGCACGGCTGAAAAGCATTCATCAGCGAGTGATTTGTTTAGGGGATATGAGACAAAGCCATTCCAAGGCTTCCTTTCCTTATTACTGTCTAGATATTTGAAGAACCCATCCGTCACTGACACCTCTGCACTCGGATTTGCCAACTCGAGCGACCTGGATGCAAAATGGAAATAAGGCCGCTCCCTGGTCATCTACAATTGCACGGAGACGGTGTCCACAGTTAGCAAACCAAACCAATGACTGACATTGACATGTTATGATTCTACCTGAATTTCAGTAACTGCACTCGTTTTGTGCTGTGAAACGTTTTCTTTTCCTGACTAGTGGAGACTAGAACAACTGCTTGTCTATAGGTTTACAATCAAGTCAGCTAGCTTGCTAAGATGGAGACATTGGTAGGAAGTAACATTAACTTACTTAATTGTCCAATGACCGCTAGCGAGCTAACCGAGTCATCATGGTAAGGACTAGTTAATTACATCGTGTCGTTGTTTAGCTAGTGTGTATCAACACTGTTTACAGTTTACATTTCGAAAATTTTCTTGCTGGTTTCTTGTATTACACCAATGACCATAGCTACTTTTAGCTAGATAGCTCTTTACACTTTTGCTTATTCGTGTGCTCCACTTGCAGCTTACAACTACACGTTGACAAGGTACCCCCTCCTCCCTCTCACATGTCGTTACCTGCTGGCAACTATCTATTATTGTATTTAATAAATTTCCATTAAGACACATTGGTGTTTGCCTTTTGCTCTGGTAGCACAGAAGGCTAGCTAGCAGCATAGCATCGTAGTAACCTAGCTGGAGCATCCCGTAGTCCAAGAGTACCCCCTCCAAGGTTTCGTGCCTGGATAGAAAGGTGGGTGGTAATTGCACTATATTTTACCAACCGTTGACTTGGCGACCTGGACGAGGAATCCGTGTTATCTCGCTTTCAAACATAAGTATCATACTGGACATTATTACACCTGCTATTGAACAATGGCACAGGAAGCATTTCCATTGCATTATTTGGTGTGGAACAATCAATACCAAGAGCTGGACAGAGAGCTGCAGAGTGAACAGGTAATGGTTGGTCTGGACACTGGAGATGATTTACATGTTCTTCGTTGTGGTCACATGTCAACTGATTGGTTGCTTGTGCTTGTGTTCTTGCTTGTGGTTGCAAGAGATATGTTTATCATCCAGTTAGCTTGATCCTGTGCATGTGTGTTTTCTCTGTGCGTGTATGTGTGCGTGTTTGCATGCATGTGTTTCTCCAACAGCAAGATTTGGAGCGGCTGGACCCGCGCGGCCGTACTCCGCTCGAGCTCGCCATATGCCTGGGACACCTCGAATCAACGCGCCTACTCCTCAGACACAATGCGGATCCCACGCACTGTAATGCACAAAACTGGACAGGTATACTTATCACGAATTTAGTTTGGTGACTGCTGTAAAGTAACTTAAATGTAAGTTGTCTTTAGTTACGTAATCAGAGTCCAGGACTTGTATATCAGAGTTGTAAATAAATTGGGTGTACTCAGTGTTGCAGGAGGCAGTCAGCACCGGTGACCCTGAACTAGTGCAGTTGGTCCTCCAGTACAGAGACTTCAAAAGGGCCACAGAGAGGCTGGCAGGAATACCTGAACTACTCAGCAAACTGCGACAAGTAGGTGTACCTCTGAAATATCTGTTACCGATATGTTCGCGGTCATGTACGTATGTTGCGTCTTGTGGAAGTGAATGCTGAATTTGTGTAATAGGCAGTGTATTTTCACATTTGCTAGGCCAGAGATTTCTATGTCGAGATGAAGTGGGAGTTCACCAGTTGGGGTAAGTACTCCATAAATCTACTCCAATTAGAGCATAGCATCTGCCCGTATTTTAGCCGCTCAACCTCCTTGACCCGTTTCAGCACCACAGTGGTGGACAGCGCCCATCATAATGCCGCCATGAACGCGAGTTCCAGTGTACAGCACGCTACTGATGCAAAACAGTTCAGATATAGTTTTGATTTGTGAACTGGCCATTATGAAGAAATAAATTATCACCGTCCATTACATCAGCATAATTCAGAAGTGCTTGACAAAGCAAACCGTTTCCAAAATGTATTTTAGTAGCAAGTGTGTTCTTCCATGTACTGGTAGACAGGAAACTGATCTCCGGGAAGGATGATGTCCATGATGGAAGGATTGATCTCTATTAAGGTGTCTTATTACCTCTCCTGCTTTTACCAAACAGTTCCTTTGGTATCGAAGGTGTGTCCTAGCGATGTGTACCGTGTTTGGAAGAGTGGCTCATGTCTGCGGGTGGACACCACTCTGCTGGGCTTTGAGCACATGACCTGGTTAAAGGGCCACCGCAGCTACATCTTCAAGGGAGGAGGTTGGTGCTGATGATGAACTGAATGGCTTATGCATCTGACTATATCAGTGAGACAATCCACGAGCCTCTGAATCAACCATTGCCAGAATTTTACTCATTTTCACATTTACAATAAAGTATGTGTTTGTTTATTTTTTATTTGTATTTTTCAGAGAGTGGTGCGGTTGTCATGGAAGTCGACCATGACAAACAGGTGGTGTACACAGAGCCACTGACCCTCTCTCCCCGTGACGCCTCGTCTCTGCTGGATGCCATGCTGCCCTCACAGGAGAATACCGCACAGAGGCTCACCTCTCCCATTGTGTCTACACACCTCAACACACGCAACATTGCCTTTGAGAGGTAGGTGCATCTCCCACAGTCTGGCTGCTTGCCTTGATTTCACTTTCCTCCTGTTTATGCATTCCACCCCTGGAGGTCCTTTGCGTAACAGGTTTGGATGTATTTCTGTGTGTGTGTGTGTGTGTGTGTGTGTGTGTGTGTTGCGTGTTGTTTGAGTTTAGTGATGTTTAGGTAGCTAAGTGATGTGGTTGTCTAATGTCTTATTTGTGTCACTACAGGAATAAGTCTGGTATCTGGGGCTGGCGCTCTGAGAAGAGTGAGGTTGTCAGTGGATACGAAGCCAAGGTAACCATAGAAACAGTCACCTAGGGAAACAACCACCCAGAGAATGTGTAGCTATAGTGAAAAGAGTGCACTGGTCAGTTATAGCTATAGTGTGAAAAGAGTGCACTGGTCAGTTCAAGATGCATTCTCTTCTTGAGTTGCTTCCTTTTGTTAGAGTAATTGCTATTTTATACACATCCTCAAGTAGTCATGTAGATGTTAAGGGCTTGGATATCAGACCTACTTGGACTTCCTTCTCTGTAAGGTTTACAGTGCCAGTAATGTGGAGTTGGTGACACGGTCTCGGACAGAGCATCTATCAGACCAAGACAAGTCTAGATGTAAGGGTATGTGTTGTGAAAGAGTATACATAACATGGATTGTTTTCTGTGTTTTCGTACCTGCAGATTGGTCCTTACACTTGCTTTTTTGCCCTTCCTCTCTCAGGCTCCAAGACGCCTCTGCAGTCATTTCTGGGTATAGCAGAGCAGCATGTCGCACAGAATGGAGTGAGTGCAAAATGAAATGGCAAAGCGTGAAATGTGACAGAATTCATCAGGTTTCCAGACCTGGTCATATCCTATTCTTATTTGACGAGACCAATCGTTTTGCCCCTTTTCCTTCGTTTGTGCTGATAAATGCGGAACCCACTGATGTTTGTGATGCATTCAGTGCCCTTATTTGGATCTTCCTGCAGCTGCTCTTCAGGCCTCACAGTTTATTAATAAATGTAACCTGTCTGCTGGGCCTCACTTATCATGTTGACCTCCATTGGTCACTTCAATGACCTCCAGTCTCTGGCATTAGTTGTATAGCCTTACATTCACAGTGTTCTATGAGGATGTGCTAGTGTACTTATAAGAGGGATTGTTTTTTGTTGCAGAGTCAAGTGTCTCAATGTGCGAGTCCGCATAACCCCACGGCTATCACAGCAGAGGAATACTTTGACCCAGAGTTCGCTCTGAATGACAGAGACATAGGACGACCTGTGGAGCTCACCAGCAAAGTGCAGAAGTGAGGACACACACACACATTCAGCAACCAGAAATAAACAACCATCCTAAAACATGTTGTAGACCTCTTGTATCTTTTAGTCTTTCTGTCGCTGCTTTCTCTTTTACTCACTCCTTATCTGTATGATCGACAGATTTAAGGCCACCCTTTGGTTGAGTGAAGCACATCCCCTCTCATTGGCTGAGCAGGTGACACCCATCATTGACCTCATGGCGATCTCCAACGCTCACTTTGCCAAACTTCGTGACTTCATCACCCTGCGCCTACCGCCAGGCTTCCCAGTGAAGATAGGTGAGAGCAATGCACAATCCACTTAGGGTTCATTAGGGTTCAGAGGAAAAAGCCTCTTTCCATGAAAATTGATGGAGGGGTGTAGAATGGGCCAAGGAAGAACTGGCGCATCCGCTAATTGTTTTTCACTCGCATCAACATTGCAAAATAGGGCATATGGCCTTTGTGGAGGCCTGCACACTCCGAGTGCCCCTCTAGTTTATGTAGTCTTAACTGGTCTCACTGTTATCTCTTTCAGAGATTCCCCTGTTCCATGTGTTGAATGCTCGAGTGACCTTCAGTAACCTCTGTGGCTGTGATGAGCCTGTCAGCTCTGTCACTGTACTTTCACCACCTGCAACTGATGAACCTGGTAAGCACACAACTTACGCAATTTCCCTCTTGGTTGGCCTGTCATTTGGAGATAATTCACACCAGTAGTATAAGATACTGTTTGGCACCTTATTCCTATTCAACATGTTTGATACAAGCGGCACATTCAAGCCTTTCCTCTCTCCTCAGACCAGACACCCCCTCCCCTCCACTGTGAAGTGGACCCATCTGTGTTCGAGCCTCCTGCAGACTACACTACACTTGGACCAGGCCGCAGCGAGCCAATGAGAGACGAGGATGATAACCTGCTGCAGTTTGCCATCCAGCAGAGCTTACTGGACGCTGGGACAGAGAGTGACCAGGTGAGACGAAATAATTCAGATGGTCAAGCGATCTCACCTCCCTCATGCCATGACGTGTTTGTGGTGGTCATTTAGTAATGGGCATTTAGTAATCAGTGGACTGATTCACACTTCTTAGAGAAAACAAATGATAATCTTGGCTATACGTAGAGCTGACGTTTCCTGTGCTTTAAGTATGTAAGTGTCATCTCCCGCTGTCTTCCTGTTGTGCCTGTGTAACGTCAGGTGACCATATGGGAGGCCCTGACAAACACCCGCCCTGGCTCCCATCCACCCCTCTATGAGGACGACTCTCAGCTGGAGCGGTAAGTACATGTGGCAAGCCGGCAGAGGGTTGTTCAACTCAAAAATGTGACAGTAGTGAAAGAAGCGTAAGTGTAAGCACAGTTGACCTATTTAAGAACATCTGAGTGAATGAGGTCAAAAGTGAAGGTAGCGCAGCCCCCATATTTAAGAATTAACATCCTTCTTTTTGGTTTTCAAAAGAGCCATTCAGGAGTCTCTCTCCCTCTCACTGGCTGGGGAAGAAGGAGGGGAGGCGACAGACCCGGCACTTCCCGAGTCCGGCTCGCCCACACACCCCTCCCTCAACTCCCCGCCCTCGTACTCCTCACTGACCGAGCCCAGGGTGCCGGGAGCCTTCGCAATGGGAAGTAGCTTTGACGAGCAGCTACGCATCGCCATGGAGCTCTCGTGCCGGGAGCAGGAGGAGCTCGACAGGTCAGAGAAACCGGAGGGATGAAAAGGGAAGAGTATAGGAGAGGGAGGTAGAGTCAGAAGGGCTGTGTCCTATATGTGGGCTTAGTATATGTTTAAATTAAAGAGAAGCAGTGAAGAAGTTATTCCCCACTTTTGTCCATGTCTGACCAATTATGTATCATCTAAACATGAGCTAGAACTATGCACATTAGCATTCATTTTACCCTCATGGGCTGTGCATACCTATAGATGACACTGCTAATTTCGGAGTGGGTAATGTCTAGCTGGCTTGCACACTGTTAAATTGTTACTAGCATTTTTGGCACCATTTGTCTCTAAAAGCTGTTAGTATTATTGTAGGATTGCACAAACCAAACACAAATCAATATAAGGAGTAGCCTGCATGGATTTGAGGGATAACAGATGTTTTAGCTCATTCTTACATAATCCTACATCCTACATCCTACATCCTACATCCTACATCCTACATAATGAATATGGAGGTGCAATGAAAACGTATTTCATTATAAAATATATGTACTTTAAAGTCAGTAATAACATTGTTTAGCATTAAATGACCTGATACATTAAATGACCTGAATCTCTTTTGTGCAACTTTGTTATTTGTGTCCTCTTTTAGGAAGAGGAGGGAAGAAGAGGAGGAGCTGGAAAGGATACTACAGCTGTCACTCACCGAGAAGTAACGGTGATGAGCACACCGAGGGAGTAGGTGTGTGGGGTGAATCAAGGGTTAATTTATTTGCACTTTTACTTTTTCTTGTTAAATTATTCTTTCCGCCTTCATTCCAACTATTTTACAAAATAAAATTAGTACCAGATGGGTTTGAAGAAGTGACAAAAGATGGACAGAAAGAAGGTGGAGATTATGGGAGTAAGGACAGAAATAAAGAAAAAAAAAACTAATGGAATTATGGCATCCCTTCTGTTATCCACTACCCTGCTGTCATCATTTTGAGTCTACAAAACGTCAAGCTTTAAATGGATAAAGATAAAGATAAAACTGATGAATATAGTTGTGGATAAAATGAATAACTCTAATGTTTGAAATGGAGTCATGGTGGCTCACATGAATATGACATGAAAAATGAATCTATTAAATGTTCTTGAAACATTTACGTGATGGCAGTGTTTATTTTCTGGGAAAACAGGAAAGAGGAATCTGCCTCTCACTGTTTTTATTGTTATAATCTCTCTCGGCGAGTCTTGTTGTGCACCTTCTTCATTAAACAGAGAAAGATTTAATCAAGGACAATACTACTTGTAAGCAAATACACTGAGGTAAATACGTTGAATTCAAAATGCAGTGGAAAATCCTTAAGGAAAGTTCAACAATAATAACAGGGATCTTAATCCTGTTGTCAAAGGACCCTATATAGGTCACATGAAGTCTCCATAAAATTGTAAGCTCAACTGTAGCATGGCTTAACTAGCATTCAAAAGTAATATTGCTCATATACACAGAAACTTAACGCTTGTCATATTTAGTGTTGGGCAAGTTACGCAGGAAGAGTAATAAGTTACATTTTAATCATTGTCTATTTTATTATTTTATAAATGTTATATAATATGCTACGTATATAACCCTTGACATGAGCCTGGGCATGTCAAATAAAACGTAGCCACTCCTAGCAAAAAATGCAATTTAGCTCTTTTGGTCCGGTTCATGCATACCACACATGAATGTATGTAACATACCATTGTGTATCAATCTATATAATATATCATTGGTTTTTTTTTGACACTTGAAATGTGCAAAAACCAGCCTCTCAGTCCATGACCCCATGTATATCAATGACTCATGAACAGTTCCCTTAAAAATGAGTTTTATTGACTACAATTATATTCTGTAACATTCCTCTACCGGTACCACCATTCTATGCAAACATTCCTCTAAGTATAAAAAGCTAAGCAATGCAATCTTTGAAAAATGTACAGCTATTTACAATTACCAGTCAGGGCTGTGCCATTATCATGTTGTCTATTGTATATTGTGAAACGTTAATCCCCATGATAAGGAGAGCATGTTCAACTATATCGTCATATAGTTTGCCAATTGACAGTAAACATCTATATTCATTAATAAAATGAATTAGTTGCTATTGACAGGTTGCTGAAATGGGCCTATATTTGGGCATACATCACCTTGTTTGTCCAGTGTGTAATTACAAATGTAATAGGACATAGGCTTCTCAATGTGGTTGGTCATTGAACTTACACAATGTTGACTTTGTACAATGTTGTAATATGTATTGTTATGAGGGTATGAAAATCTCATGATATAGGTCATATTGCACAGCTCTAACTTAATCAAACACATTTCTAAAACAACATAAAGTAATGTACACATGTACATAGATGTACTCAAGAAGTCACAATTACTGAACTTCTCAAGTGGTACAAATGGGCCGACTGAGAGCCAACCCAATGCAGTTCTATTACCTTAAAATAACGACTAACTCATAGTAGACTGACATATAATACAGAGAATCAAATCTCTGACATTGTCAATGCATGCCCAGAATGATATTGCACTGTGTAAAGCTGTTGGTCAGGTAGAATCATGGCCATTTTAGTTGGTTTAATGAAGTGGCTATTGTGTAAGCGGTAAACGGACATAGATACATGAGTCAACTTTTTAAGGAATGTTGCAGGGGAACCAGATAACGGTTTCCATGTGTTCCACAGATTAAAGTTCTCAAGAAACTGATGGTTAAAGTTCTCAAACTGATGGTTAAAGTTCTTGAGAAAGTGATGGTTACATTTCTCAAGAAACTTGAGGTTGATAAGAGGGGGTGTATTGTATGTGTGAGCAACCTACACGTTACTCGTCTTGCACTGGATCATCTTCCTGAATCTCAGTGTTCTGAACACACCAAATGTGGGCAAATTACTAAGTCATCACCAGTCAGAGACTACATTCACCAAAAATATTTGGCTATATTTTTAAACTACAAAAGTACACACCCAGCCATTTTCCTCAACCCAATACAAATGACAAAACACTATTTTCTATTTGAAATACATATTTGAAATACATGTAGCCATCATAAATACTGTCCATCCCTGGGTTCTACCCAAGGGCGCTGCTAGAAATTCTCACCTCAGAAGAAAATAATTAAAAATAACCCTTTAATGATTTGGTGAATTTTGTGGACACATTGATAAATTGCGATAAACATATTTCATACATAATAGCATATTACAATACAGCCTATTAGGCCTAAACTAACACTCCACCAGCATGGTGGCGTTGCCATGGATATATCATGGAGTTTGCCCAAGACCCCATGGATATCAATGTCTCAAAAAATGCAGAAACAGAGACGTTTTACTTAAGTTTCATTGACTATAATTCTATAACATTTCCATTCTATGTGAACATTCTTCTAAATATAAAAAGCTAAGCAATGCAATCTAACAAAAGTTTACAGCTATTTACAATTACCAGAGTCAGGTCTGTGCCATGTACAGTATATTGTGAGAAATTACACCCCATGATAAAAAGAGCATTTCCACTATATCATCACAGGTATTATGATATTGATGATATGGTAACATAATTGTGATTTTGCAAATGTACAGGGTGCAGAAATAATCTTCGCCACTAAGACAGTAAAACTCTACATGAATTAATCAAATTCATTTGAAAAAAAGAATTGCTAAAAAGGTTGCTGAAATAGGCCTACATTCACGCTGCATTTTAAGCCTTGCTGGTCAAGTGTATAGTAAAACATGGTATAGGACATGGGCTTCTCCATGCAGTTGGTCATTGAATTTACAGAAATTGGGCAAAGTTGTGATATGTATTGTTATCAGGGCATGAACATTTCATTATGATATAAGTCATATGGCACAGCAATACTGACATTTTAGCCTCAATCAACTTTCCTCATCCTCAACATTCCATAATTGTGGTAAATGGCATCAGGTTATCAGTGTGTGTGTGTGTGTGCGTGTGCGTGTGTGTGTTAATAGTATTCGGAGGCTGGTTTGTAATTCCTCTTCTTTAGGTCTGTTCAGGACAATAAAATCAGTTAGACAAGGGTCTTTCAGCAACATTGCTCCAACTGCATAATGAGTCTGTATAATTGTCAATAAAACATGTGACCAGCGCTTTAGAGATCTCACTAGTATATTTAAAGGTGCAGCTCACCTATATGGCACATCCCTAATGTACAAGTGTATAGAGCTGACCTATATAGCACATCCCTAATGTACAAGTGTATGTATGAGCTCACCTATGCGAGTGTCGTAGGCTTGGGGCTTTGTAAAAGGCTTTAGTTGATAGGCTGTTTTCTCCAAGAAGTGATCCACCACTTCATTCAGGGTTTGGACAGTTACTGTACCTGACAAAAATATCAAACATGACAAGATGGTAATAAATTAGTAATTAATAAGTGTACAGGCAAAGACAACAATGGTGGGGGTTTCACTCCATGGTACCAGGGTGGGTCTTGCAGACTTACAGGATTATCCAGTTGAATAGTATAGCCAGATTCACTGGACGTGATCTTGTAGTTTCTAATAACTGGACCACTGCGAACAACCATAAAGGCAGGGTTAACAAAAAATAACAAATAAATTAGGGCTGTCAATCAATTAAAAAAAAATGTATCTAATTAATTACATACTCTGTGACTAATTAATCTAAATTAATCGCATATATAATTTTTGCTGTGAAATTATTTTAAATATTTAAATTCAAATAAATCATTGAATAATCAGCATTAGTGACATTATAGTTCAAAGACTCTTTTATTATTATTTTCACTGTTCAAATAATTGCCATAATAATCTATGATATGACCTAATATGCTGAGGAAATCGGGAAGAAGTTTTTTTTTCACATACAAGGCATTTCAGGCCACAGATATAACCTAGGGGACACAATGAAAATAAATTAACACTCCCCTCAATGTCAACACTTTGTTACATTTCTTTGCATTGATGTGCGACTATAGAGTTGATGAACTCCGGTGATATGCAAATTCCTTGCTGCAGACATTGCAGAGGACTTTATTTTCAACACTTTATTTTTTTATTAACACCATCAGGCCGTTTTTTAAAAGTAAATGTTCCAATCAATGATTCAGGCAGCACGTTTTCTTCTCTCTCCTTCATTTTACAGTCTAATTTTTTACTGACTAGAATGGCTCGGGGTCAAAGGTCATACGGAATCGATTAATCTGCACTAATTTTTTTAATCAGTTATTTTTCTGAAATTAATTAATCGAAATTAATCAGTTATTTTGACAGCCCTAAAATAAATATTATTAGGCAAAGTGGAGTGTCTGTCTGTGTCTGTGTCTGTGTCTGTGTCTGTGATTGTGACTGTGTGTACCTAGGAAAGATTTGTCTTGTTGTGATGGAGAAATGTTGTTTGTTGTCAGTTGCTGGCCTTAGGATGATGTTGCCATGCTCTGGGTTCTGTTCCAGTAGCTTCTTTGCCTCTTCACGTAGCACTGACAGAAAACAACTAGAGACATGTGATCAGTGATTAGGCACCTCATAGCACACTCCTTCCTCCTATACACATGTGGAAACACAACCTCACAACTAATGCCATATATTCACATCTCTGACATACATAAGTCATTATGGAATGGGCAAAGCATGTAATCTCTCTCTCTCTCTCTCTCTCTCTCTCTCTCTCACACACACACACACCACACACACACACACACACATTTGCACAAACCCCCTATACTAGTACTTACTCTGAGAAGACAAGATGGTAATAAATTAGTAATTAATAAGTGTACAGGCAGCCTATCAACTTAAGCCTGTAATCTCTCTCTCTCTCTCTCTCTCTCTCTCTCTCTCTCTCTCTCTCTCTCACACACACACACACACACACACACACACACACACACACACGCCACACACACACACACATTTGCACAAACCCCATACTAGTACTTACTCTGAGAAGACTTGCAAATGTATTCACAACAAGTATCATCTTGTGGCTTTGATGAACCATTGAAACCCAGCTCAACAAAAGTTATCAAACTCACGAGGGAATTATGGACAGAGTGGCATCATATGCGTCTTCTGAGCTGTTTGAGTGGGACGCTGACGCATCTGTGGGGGTCGGGCAGGAGGACTCTAAGGCCCGCCGCTGTTCCTCTGCGGTCCGCATCTCCTCCAGCCTCATGGTCTGGCCAGGCAGGAGCTGCATTTGCCGTGGGACCTCCAGCTATAGCACGGCACACATAGATATCAAGACAGCGGTGGGACACTGTGGATGTGTTGCTTATTTAGATGTGTGACTGCCGAATGAGTGCAAACTCACTTTAGCCACGGTCAAGATAAAGCCTCTCCACAACTCTCCTGTGTCCGGATTATCCATCTGAGTACACACAGATACATACAGTCACTCAAACACAAACACAACCATTTCTGTAAACGAACAATAACAGACAGTCAGACTCAAGCAAACTACAAATAAAGTTGTGCTGTGTAAACAATAAAAAAGAAGTGCACATTTTGCACCATTCATCTAGCCCGGTTGAAACCAGACCCTTCTCAGTCGTAGAGCGAATCTCGAATTTGCCGGAAGTACGTCTGGGTTTTTCCCAGGCTACCATTCATCATTAGGAATCAGATTATTTCTGTTCTGAAGAAGATAGCCACTGTCATTTACAGCTTCTATGACTGACCTGAAGTTGTACTTCCTGCTTGGGGAACCTGAGTGTGTAAATAGGGGCAGTGCTCTCTGAGTAGGAGGAAATTGACTCCATGGATTTCAGGTTGTGTAGCTCCAGCCTCTCACAGTGCTGGAAAACAGTAGTAGCTCAGTTAGAGTGTGAAAATGTGTGACAATCGAGGTTGAAAATTGAGAAGTGTGTACAACGCAATAATATTTTTACAACAATGTGTGTAAGTCAGACCAAGTAGTAAATCAGTGATTAGAGAATCAGGTGACCATGCAGAGAGAGAATAGTAATGGAAGTGCCATTATGTTTGTGTGTTCTCTGTGTGTTTGTGTGTGGTTTGTCTTGTGTGTGTTTGAGTGTGGTTTGTCTTGTGTGTGTTTGAGTGTGGTTTGTGCATGAAGAATTCACCGTTTCCTGTTTCTCATCCGTGTAAAAGAACATGGTGGAGCCACGCAACTCTCCATGGTACATTTGGAACACCTGTGAAGACCAAATAAAGTCCCCAACCACATCAGCTGATCTGGTGTTTCTCAAGCACAGTAGTACACGTTACCAAGCCATGTCAAACTGACAGACAGATTACTGTGATCCTGCAGTTTAAACTCACCTTCTCTCCTTTGCATTTCTTCTGCATCTGACCACTGTAGTACAGTGGCAGGGCTGTGATAGTCTCCCTGCGCTTTCCGATCACTCGGAATGGTAGAGTCTTGCTCATCTCTCTGACTGGCTCGGTTACAAGAGTTTGGTGAATGAGACTTACTCACTTGTTCTTTTCCCTCCTGGTTTACTTTACTGTGATACTTTACTTTGCAGTGATGTTTACTCTTTGGACTCTAGATGGGTTATTGTTCGGTCATATGTTCGAGTATCTTTCTTCCCTGATTGATTTGTTGGGCTGTATGAGGAAGTGTTTATCAAGGGCAAAAGTACCAGTGAGTACCTTTTTGTACCAGCACTTTTTTCCCCCCAAGGAAGGAATGCACTGCTTGGTTACTGTTCCTTGGTTATTGAAAAACCTCTACCTATTACTAAATTTCAAAGTCAAACTTTACCATTGAATCCCATCTAGAATTTGATGAAAGATGTCAAATGACTTACTGAGGTTTATGATATAGAGATCTACCATAGGATGCTTAATCCCAATTAGTGTACCAAAACAGAGAGGTAGTGTAATTTGGTTAGAGAAAGACACTATCTGCTAAAACCAATCACAATTACAGGCAATATGCAATTGTATGAAGCCCTTCAGAACAGAACTATCAATATCAGTTGCAGGTGTCAGGTTTATAGTTAGACCTCCAATTACCGTTTGCAGAAGAAACACATGATGAGGAGGTGACTGGTAGTCTGACCATAAAAATGTCTAAAAAATTATGGTCACATTGCAAATACTGTACTGTGCAACAGCTTTAAGAATTTGTGTAAACAAAATTATTTTATAGGCTACTTACTAGTGTCTATTTAAATTTGGATTTGGATTTCCAAACATTCTTTTAAAATTGACTTTGTAGGTTGCTGACTGATAATAACCAAAAACTATTCATGTAATTGTAAAAGCATAGGCTTAATTACTTTTAATAGTAGGCTAGGCCTAATTGTTTTACACGTTCCTCGACACAAAACCGTTTGCACAGTATGCTACTGTATATCAATAAATCACCTGGCTATTTTAGGCTAATGTTAAATCCGTTTTAACGGTTTAGATATTCACCCAGTGTTCACAAACTGTTGCGTGACTTCAAAGTGTGTTAACAAAATAATTTGGTATTATGTGCGTACACTGGCGATGATATGTAGGCTATTCAGCAATATGAAACAGTCGTGCACATATCACTTTACAGAGCCCAATTTATTTTTGCCCCAGAGTAAGGAAGTCGTTGCCTTGCCTAGGACTTGATGGCTGAAGGCCAGGCTACCATTGGCTACTTGTAACGTGCACCAACTGCTATTGGTCGCGCTCTCGATTTGCCTAGCCTACGACGGCTTGTTTTAGTTTCGCTTTTAATTCGACTTATTTGTTTTCATTCCACTTTTCTTTGGGTTTTTGGTCAGTAATGGCCAATATTGAGTCGGAATTGAATTGTAATATATGCTTGGATCTTTTAAACGATCCTCACCATTATCCTTGCGGACACAGTTTCTGTCTTCGCTGTATAAATGCGCTGAGGAATAGTGAAATATATGCCTGTCCGGATTGTAGAAGACATTGTCCAGACAGGACAGACATTGTGAAAGACTACAGACTGACAAATATTTTAGAAGCATATCGACAAAGTGGAAATGCTAAGGTAGGCTACGTGTTTCGGTGAACGAAGACTTGCCTATGGTCTAGTTTTTTCTCTCACACTTCTCTCTTCACGGCTACTGTCGTGTGACTTTAGGAACGAGGAAAGTTTTGCAGTAGCCTAGGCTGTGTTACAAACCACCCCGATAGTGGGGTATGTTGTAACAAAGGACCACCTTGTATTCTCAAATCAGGTCTATACGTTTCTTGCAGAAATGTGTACATTTGAGTTGGTTATATCTGAAGTACACAAATGTGGGTAGTCTATTTTGAAAAAAAGTTACAGGATTGTAGCTCAAAAATTAAGAGAGTTACAGGTGCTGAAGAAAAAAGTGTTACAACCATACCCAGTCTCCCCTACTGGAGAAATAAGGAGCAATAGGTCAATTCAAGAAATTGTCTTAATTAAATAACCGGAGAAGCACAAGAAAAGCTGGAGTTATTTCGCTGTGACCTTAAATTGATTACAATCACAAATGTCAGGTAGCATTGGCATTTATACGCCAATCAAGTGGGTTTGGGATCTTACTGTCATCTCAAGTGCTTGGCCTACTACTTATTTCAGACAAAGACAGACGAGTGCAGTGAGAAAAAATATCTGAAATCTTAAGATCTTAAGTTGGACGTAAATTGGATTTAGGCTGAGGCATGAGTGAAGCTGTTTCTAAGGAATTGAATTTAAGAAATAGCCTACAAGAAAATGCTCAACATTTTTATTGATGATAAACTGAGCTTAATTGTCTAATTGTTAGACATACTAAACAAAGAAGATATCTTATTTGGATTTTTCTTTTCCATTTTTCTTTTAGGCCTATAGACCTGTATGCTTTAATACAGAACTATGTAGACCATTACAAAATTGTAAAATTAACCATGTTGAATGTTTTTAAGCAAAATGGTGTTTGTCCAGTGATTACATATGTGAGTGAATTCACTGATGTTAATTTTGTATTTAGCCTACAAAGAACATATGCCAGCCTTCAGCAGTATGGCTGGGGAGACAAGAACCCGGAATTCTTCTAGTCATTTTACTCCTGATGTTCATTTCTGCATATGGTGAGTCTCTCTCTCTCTCTCTCTCTATCTCATGGAGTTATTTTGTTGTTGTTTTTCAAATTTTTATCATACTGTTACAGTAAATTATGTAATGCATTATAACATGTTTACATTCTCCCTCTGAAAAGCAATGTTTCGGCTACAAAGAACAGAACAGGCTCTTCAAGATTTTCAGATTTTGACAGACTCCACTCATCCTGTGACCTGTGAGTCTCTCTCTCTCTATCTGTCTCTCTCACAGACACACACACACACACACACACACACGTTAGGCAGTCCACTGTGAGCGAAGATGACAATGTCTCCGATTGGGGGTGGGGTGAATGTCCAGGGATGCTGTCCAGGATTCTGCATCATGTAGAAGGAATGTCTTCAGTGATGTGGGTTATGAGACGGGACCGCATTATCTTGGACAGGGCATTTCCAGCTCCAGAGACAAGGGATATGCCATGGCTGTTTCCAGGGGCGCAGGAGATATTTTGAAAGTGAGGGGGACCAAATTGTGAACACAAACCCATAGTGAAATCAGATTTCCAGATATCGGATCGCCACCTCTGGCCCACTTTCGACCATCATATTTTAAACTTGCCAGAATATTAAGATAATACCATTGATTGTTTTCAAAATATTGTTTGATTAAAATTGTCAAAACTGTGAGATGAGCACAACGCCAGATCTGCCCTCAGACCAGCTTCTTGCTATGTGCTATGTGCAGTTCTACTAATTGTTTTAGATTTATTTTACACTACTTGGGCCAATGGTAGAATACTCTAAAAGCAACATGATGTTGATATTTTATGAAGCCATGAATGAATCATCATGCCTATGATCCAAACATAGACTACATGATCAAATAGCCTAGTTAGGCCTACAGTACCTAAATTGTCTGGTATAAACCAAATCAACTCTCCACTATGTGTCTGCAGTTAATATTTATGCAATGTTAGAACATGTTGGCTTAACAAGTTACCAGTCCAGAACACACAGAAAATTGCAACAGAAAGTTGCCTTTATAATCAACTATTTGTTCCAACAGCATTTAAACAAAGCATTTATAAAATTGAAAAAAATATATATTACATAAGAAGTAAAATAAAATACTGTAGTAACTGTACCACATTATCCCAAGCTTCAAAGAGCTCCCCATGTCTGTGACAGCCAGACGTGACACCGCTAAATTCTCAGCTTGTTTATACCCCACACTGAACGCGTAAGAAAGGCCCATCACTCTGGGGTGTGGTCGCCTACTCTCTGGGATTTATGCACCAAGGTAACTGAAGTATCCAATTTGTGTCTTGAAATGATGTTTGAAATAAATGTCTTAGAACAAAAACTTTGGGTAGGCCTATATACTTGTATTTTATAGGCTAGTGAAAACGAGTTGATCAGTAGGCTAGTTGAGTTTGTTATCAATAAACATAACAGCTAATGTCATGTTGAGCAGGAGATAGGCTACCATAAATCCTCAAATTATGCCCGGGATTGATTCTATTTATAGCCGGACACAGGGCTCGAATTATCTTTTTGTCTTTAAGGGGGTCTCTCTATCTCATAAAAAGTTGACACACCCCGCATAGCCTAACAAGGCGATACAATGAAATAGCCTAGGCGCAAGTGGCGCTTTTGCGCAGTACAGTATATGCGCACGGTAGGCCTAGGCTTTACCTTGACACACGCATACAACAGACATAGATTTTTCATAGAAATTGATTACTTTTAATTAATTTCAACATATTATTGATTATAATAGTCCATATCTCATTTCAATTTCACAATACAAAGAAATAGACTAAACGATTCAGTCTGTGCCATTCTCAATTTCACAACGTAACTAAACCAGACCACCGTCTCAGATAGGCTATCCTCAGTGTCAAACACAATAATGCATGTAGTGTAACTTATACACAGGGCAAAAAGCACTAACTGGCAGAAATGAATAAAGC
This sequence comes from Alosa pseudoharengus, assembly GCF_046254945.1. NCBI lineage: Eukaryota > Metazoa > Chordata > Actinopteri > Clupeiformes > Clupeidae > Alosa > Alosa pseudoharengus. The sequence continues at coordinate 30,083,711 of NW_027468657.1, forward strand.
CAGCCAAACTATGTTCTAGTAGGCTAATGTGTTGAACCGTGGAAAATTAATAGACGAACAATTTTGGAGTTTGCACTGAGATATTGTCAGGTAGCCATTCAATATTCCGACATCAGAGATTGCTAACAGGTGTTTCAAAATAGCTGGGAACTTTCCGGAGCTCTGAATGGCAGAGGATAGCTAGATCATCAGACAACACAATCATTGTAGGCTGTATTATGGGCCATAATGTATGGCTTTGTCAATCAACATAGAATAGGTAAAGCGCAAGTTTAACAGCAAACAGGACTTTTCAGCACGTATCAAACCACGTAGGCTAGCCCAATGAACGCCTATGCAAATAGACAAAACACTTACATCAAAGCAGGGTGACTTCTTCAGATTCGCGAGTGCTGTCAAATCGATACGGTTTGCTCATATAGTCTAGTGGTGTGGTGGTGAAGTGTCATGCTGCGTTCAAGAGCGTAGTGTAGGTCTACGTCCCGTAGTAGCCTATATTTTAATTTAACGTCTTTAATGGTAAGAGATCGCACAGGGATGGATAATGAGTGGTTGTTTAAGATTAAATTACAATGCCAGACACCTTCAGATATGAGAGACCCCCTCAGGTTTTTGACTTTGTTGCTTTCATGGGTGCCAGTCCTCACTCTATGGGAGCTCGGCTCCCTCTGGCTCCCAGTAATTCGAGCCCTGATTAATAAAGTCGTTTTCCTACCATGGGTCTCCAACACACGTTCTCAAGCTCATTGTCTTGCCGCCCCTTTCGAGCTAATTGCCAGAGGCTGAAGCCTACTACATTTAATTGTTGCGTGGTTCAAGGCATTCCAGCCTACGAATTTAATAAAAAGTAGCCTTCTAAATCATGCATAATTAAACAATAACTCAATTTAGGCTACTTGGCTACGCAAAAAGGTTTCTATTACAGCACAACCCCTATTCAATGAATGACTGCCTTGTCTCGCAATAAACAGCGGTGGAAATCCCGACACTTTTTCAACTGCATGAAACATAACAGTGAACCATCAAATATCTCCCAGAGTTCAGTGCCCATCAGTCCCAACATTTAGCCATATAATCTAACAGTCCAAAAGTAAATTAGATCCCAAACCAAACCGAAAATGCTTTTGATGGCCTACCAGTATGCCGCTCCAAACGAAAAGCATCTCTAATGATGGTTGTTAGTAGACAAACTGGCTTCAGATATCCAACAGAGTGAATATGAGATTGTGCAGTCTTACAGTACTGTAGATGGCTGTGGTTAGTGATGTGATGCTGTTAATGGGGAGTTTTACATAGTTAGCGCAAACCCTATAGGTTATTATTTATTTAGTGTATACACTCAAAAAAATGAAAACTGGGTATTGTTTGTTAGAAATAAATGAAACATGATGAAATAACTAAAACTGATTAATTAGAGAGATGTAGATAGTTGTTTTAATTAAATCCAAATTAGATATCAGGAAATTTGGAGGAGTTTAATTCATTTCTGTTGAATAAACACGTAACAAGTGATTTGATGCAATTAAATCTCTCGCGCATGCTCACTTCACATCATCGCGTGACATCAAGGCTGAAGTTTTTGGTCACGCTCATGTCATGCTGTGTAGAGACGTTGGTGAACTGAACTGGAAGTGCGTTGGAAGCGACAAAACGAAGCTAACTGGTGAGTAACCTACATCTTTTATCATCTGCGAGTAGCATTTACAGTTGGTGCTAAGTAGATCGTAATTCTGTTCGAAACTGTCAAAACTTTGACCTAAGTGAGTATTTGAATGATATTCCAAGTATTTCGTGTGATTTGTTAGTATCAGCTAGTCACATGTCTAGATGGCTAACCGTGTTCACGCTGCTAATGTAGTCAAATCCATGCAGCCTTACAGAAACGGTAGTTGTAAGTTAAATTAAAAAAAATTGTCGGTGATATTACACGTCAAGTTAGGTTAGGCATGACTGCCGTTCTTTTAGACTAGTTGCTACGGTTGTGATAACGCTGGCGTTTTGCATTAATGAATAGCTAATTCAGAAATGAATGCAAAACGTGTTGCAGCAGGTGGATGCCCTGCTATGTTGGTAGCTACAGTGTTCAAACACGTTGGGCATCAGGCTCTGTTTATTGTGACTGAGGAGATGTGAACACAGCAGCAGTTAAATGTATTTTTGGTGTCGTTTGTGACGTTCAAGTGTTGTTTATTCTATACTTTATATTTTATATTTGACCCAATGAACTCATCTTTTTTTAATTTTGTTTTGAATTTCCCCTAGGCATCAATAAAGTATCTCTATCTATCTGTCTATCTATCTGGCGTATTTATCCTAATTAATATATGGTAATGACGCAAAAGTTGCTTTTGAAATCATTATTAATGTGCCCCACCCCTTTCAGATTTTACCAGTGTTGCCTTGCCTGGCATTCAGGCCATGCCTCATGTGGTAAGTTGGATTCAGCAATGTTGTTGTTCATGAATATGATTGATATGTTAAAGATTAAAGTTTTTAGAGATTGTTTTGACAAAACTGTTTTGGTAGAAAAGTATTCAAAGCTTTTGGCTTAGCCTGAAGCACAGGGTGTGTGGAATAAACTGTGTTTATAACCTGTTGTCCTTTTCCTAGATCTTTCTTTAGGTGGTGTTCTATGCTGTGCTTCACAGTCTAGCAGGTACAAATTGTTACAACACTGTAAATTATGCCATGGTCATTATGGTAGGAATCCCTGTTACCTGTGCACTTATGCCAGTTGTCCATGTAGTTTCAGGACATGGAATAGCTTGAAAAACCATGTTTACCGAGCTCATTCATTACCCTCACAGACAGGAACAAAATTATTGACCTACAGTTGTCAGTTTTGTGATTTTGCTGAGCTTTCCTCAGAGGAAAAATTATTTCATACATATCAGAGGCATGTACCAAGACAAGTTATGCCACCAAATGTTATAACATTGGAGATGAAGGTTTTGGGTTTTAAGTGGTATTAACTTAGTGTTGATTTTGCCTTTCCATACTGTAGGTAACTAACTTGAGTAGGAGGTGACCACCAAAAAAATCCTGATGTTTGATATTTGATAACTTAGTTATTTACTGTGATTGCATTTGCCTTCTCTTTTTGATAATTAGGGCAATAACTGAACCGAACTGGAATTGAGAATAATTCAAGATGGCAAACTTGCGCACAAAGCAACGAAGTGTTGGGTGTTCTGAAGTGAGTATAAATTCTTTGAAGAACAAACGGCAAGGTCCGCATCATGCTGCTTCAAGCATTAAAAAAAAATACAGAAAAGCTGAAGTTAACTATTGTCCTCAACACCCAAGAGGAGAAACAGTTTACAGGAAATGTTTTGGAATTTAAATACTTAGCTTGGTTCTTTTTGTTTCCTTTGCACTTTTACAGATCAATAATGAGTTTGCTCGAGTCACAACAGTCCCACTGGAATTAAAGTTTCTAAACATGATTCTAGATAAGTACTCAGACAGCTTGATGAAGATGTTCCACAGCAAAGGTGGAGTCCCTGGCCGAACCATTCGAACCATCATGCAACCCATTTCAGAGGTTGTTCAGTCAGTTGCATCAAATTGAATTTTCTTTTTAGTTATTATTCTGTGCATAGATTGTGTTGTGACGTCATGCTAATGTAAACATGTATTTATTTCTTTTGTTTTCTGTTTGTCTGTGCTTCCAACAGAACATCATTGACGTCTGAAGGGAGTGTATCCTCAAAGTGCTTTGCGTCTACTTGAATGAGGACCCATTGCACCTTGTCAAGAAATACACTGTGAGCACACGTACGTATACGGCTTTTAAATTGGTCACACACACACTTTACTTTCTCTAACACATACTCTTTACACACTTATACTTGGCCTCATGCCATCTTTTGCACATGCTGGTCAATAGTCTGACATTTGTTACACATTAACCACAGTTGCAACAACAACACACACACTTGCCTTAGCTTATACCCAACACTTCAATGTTTCCTTTAACCTTATGTCCATTGTTTTTAAAGAAAAATTGACCTGAACTGACCGTGATGAAAGTTAATGTAAATAAAAGACTGAAACATCAGCATGTATACTTATCAGATATGGTTGAAATATTATTTGGCCAATATTTAGACTGGTGGTGCAAATTAGACTGTTGGGCCGCACAGTCTAGGCAATAATTGGGTAGCATTGTAGTAGTTTTATAAATAAGTAATTGTTTTTATTGGTCTTGCATAGGACTGTGATAGGTTGGCAGCCAAAAAGGATATGGAGCAGACAGTAATGGGGATCTACAATGTTTGCCATGAAGGACATGAACTAGACGATGAGCCAGAGGACATCAGGGTCATCATTGAAGGTGTTGAAACCATCTGCTCTGTGATGAGTGTGGCTGTGGCAACGGCTATGTTGTTTGGATTAATGTACACATTGAACCTTTCATACCTTCGTGAACTCAAAAATTCATTTGAGGTTATACAGAAAGTGTTCTTCAACTTGGATGGACAGAGGCTTTTGCCAAAGGTACAAGCCCTTAAAAACAAGATGCTTGAGTAAGTTACCAGTAATCTGTGAACCATGTCATTCAGCGTTCATCTTTATTCATCATATTTTTTCCCCAACAAGCTATTATGTGATGTCAAACAAAAACTGGTATAACAAAAATTGTAAAAGTAGAGCTGAAACGTTTTATTTCCTATGTGGACTGTCTTCAACGGTGGCCTACACATTCTTTGAGTCCATTGATTTGACGCTTTGCAGTGGAACTGTAAGGCTGTTGTGACAAAATGTAAAGTCTTGATAATTTATCTGCCCTGCCATTAAGTCTTATTTCTATTTTTACCTTTTTGTGAGGATTGTATGGATTTTGACAGTAAAAGAAATGCAGCAGAACTAAATGCAGTAGTGTTTGAGGCGTCAACAACACTTTAATTATTAATACAGTTATTAGTAAGTTTAAGTTTGCTGCTAAAATGAAAATGATAACTGATTTCTGGTCTGTGACTATAAAATAAACACCTTTTTTTGAGAATTCAGTTGTAACTGTTCACTTATGTGTGAGTGAGGAAAATTTGATTTAAAGTAAATAAAGTTGTCCAGTTAACATAAATGGTATTAGTTTGTGCAACATAACAGATTAAGTCTAAATTACATGCTTAAAATCAATTGATTCAACAAGACTCATTAGTTTTGAAATAAACTACTCATAATACTTTGAATGAAAGTAATGTTTTTCATTGGTTGAGCTTGACTTCTGCTCTTTGGTCCTATTTACCTGTATTAGGTTCAAATTACATAATTCAAATCTGTGGAAATAGGTGTCATAGTTAAATTAAGTAACCCCAACAAATCATTTTTTTGAGTGTATAAGGCTTTTTTTCCTTATCAAAAGTGAGGGGGACGACGGCTGTCTCTTCAGCACTGCGTGGGACACATCCCCCACGTCCCCCGTGCCTCCTGCGCCCCTGGCTGTTGCCACACACAGATTTGTCCCCTTTCTTCTTGTAGATGGTGACAGTTCTTCTTGAGTGATGGTTTCGCTTTGCCAACTGTTCCATATCAACTTGTAGAATTGTCTTGCCAGTAAGTATCCTCTGTGTTTTAAGAGCTCAGCACGAAGTCCATCCGGTGCCTGAGCGTTTGTTGTTTTTTAGGCTTCTCACTGCTGAGAGGACCTCTGAAAACTTGGAAGTGCATCAAGGATGGTGGCTGATGGGAAGTGTGGCAGTGCTTCCATAACATCCATAACAGGTGGAGTGGTTGTGTTTGCTTTATTAAGAAGAGAACTGAAGTGCTCTGCCCAGCGATGAAGGATTTACTGTTTGTTTTTGAAAAGTATCAGACCATTTTCTGACCGTAGTGGGGTGAGGTTACGTAGTTGTAGACCATACACTGATTTCAGTGTGTTATAAAAGGCATGATTGTTGTTGGTGTCTGCATAGCATTGAATTTCTGCTGCTTTCCTGATCCGCCAGGCATCCTTCATGTGCCTAAGTTGTCTTTGAGTCTCAGCTTGTATAGTTTTCCAGTGGTAAAGATTGGTTGTGGACTGAGGGTTGGAAAGAAGAGCAGAGTGAGCTTTCCCTTTGGTCTCCAGTAGCTCTTCTTTTATGTCATCAGAGCTGTCATTAAACTAATCCTGTTGACTCCATTGTGAGAAGCCAATTGTCTCAGCATCAGCCTGCTAGAGAGTTCAGCTTTTTCCACTCTACATCTGCATCAAAGATGCCATCCTGGGAGTTATTGTTCTCCAGGTAAACTAGTCCCTCTGCCAGCCTTTTCTGGAATTGCTCTGTGAAGTCCTGTGAATTCAGGGCCCTGCAGTTGAGTTGTTTTCTGGGTAGCTGTTTCTTTTGTGAAGAAAGAATTTTCATACAGAACTTAGATCTGATTAGCCGGTGATCTGTCCAGCACTCAGCACCATGCAGGGCTCGGGTTTATGGACATCACTTTGGTCTCGTTGTCTGGTGATGATGGATCGAGGATGCATCCATGAAGTTTTGTACTGGTTTTTCATTTGGAAAACTGTGTTTGTTATGATGAGCTGGTGTTCTGAGCATAAAGACAGTCTGAGGCCGTTACTGTTGAGCTTGCTGACACCATGGTGTTTAATAATTCCTCTCCAGAGCTGGGTATTTGTACCTACTCTGCCATTAAAATCACCCATAAGGATGATTTTGTCAGAGAGGGGGATTCTGGGGAGTGCTGCATCCAGGGTAGGAGCATAGGTCAGGCAGGCAGGAGAGTGGCAAAGCGGCCTTTCATAAGGGTAATGCGCCAGGTCATAAGTCGTTCGTTAATGCCTTGGGGGGGACTCTGGGATGTTGTTTAGTAGTCTACTTATTATTGTTAAGCCGGCTCCATGTAGTCTTCGTGCGTCCTTGGGGAGGCCCTTCCAAAAGAAGGTGTAACCTGCACCCATCTCTGTGAGTGAGTCTTCACCTGCAAAGATGAAGCATCGTCTCCAACAATGCTACAATATCAATGCTGTATTTGTTGAGCTCATGAGGGCAGCCCAACTGTGAAGTCTGTTTGTCTCAGTCTAGGAGTCTAGGAGGGGTATACGAACATTCCAGGTAGCCAGGTCCATAAGCAGTGCATATTTTCTTCTAGTTTTCCGACTGCAGGAGAGGATGCCTTGACGGCTGCAGTCTGCCGCCCAGGGTTAGAGGAACAGGCAATGTTTAGGTCACCTTTTCTAGACCCTTACCCATTGAGGGATAAGCAATGCGAGTTCTAAATAGGACTGCTCAGTTGCGTGGGAAGCTGCCGAAGGGGGACGGGGGTTGGGGGTTGAGGCAAGCCTGTGCAATGAGTAGGTTTAAAGTGAATCCAGGGGGGGGGGGGGCAGTTCCTTTCTCCACTGCCTTGGCCACATTCAACAGGCTCCAGTGGCAAGAGCTGAGACTCAAGACAACTTTCATATGGGCGTGGTTGTGTAACGGAGGTGAACTGAGCTAGCGTGCTAGTTGCCCATGTAAATCCTCACACCCCTAACCTTAAGAACGCTTCTAACCGCTGAGTTGGAAGCCTGGGCTTTTAGCTCAGTGGTTAGAGCGTTCGACTCCCATGCCGGTGTGTGTGGAGGTGTGCGGGTTCGAGGGCCGTGAGCGGTGGACGAATTACGACCTTGGTTACAGTGGTGCCGTGACCCGGATGGGAGTGAGGATTTAGGGAGGTGAGTGTAAAGGAGGCGAACTGAGCTAGCATGCTAGTTGCCCGTGTAAATCCTCACACCCCTAACCTTAAGAGCGCTTCTAACCGCTGAGTTGGAAGCCTGGGCTTTTAGCTCAATGGTTAGAACGTTCGACTCTCATGCCGGTGTGTGTGGAGGTGTGGGGGTTCGAGGGCCGTGAGTGGTGGAAGAATTACGACCTCGGTTACAGTTGCAGGGGGCTGTTTGGTTCCCATAGCAGAACCCTGGGATGTGTGCTCCCAACACAAGGTTGGTGATGATTTTCTGTCTGGGTTTTTCTCCCATAGCCTTAGCCGTACCAAGGACATCCACAAGGCAGTGGAGCTATTTACCCATAGCTAGGACAGTGGTTGATGGGCGCCAGGTTGACATACACCGATGGGCCTGGACCCCACAACTCTGGGGCCTGGGACTGTGAGGTACCTAGTTGCTATGTGTGGACGCAGGGAGGCACAGTAGAAGTCTTGGTGGTGGAGAGGCTGTGTACTGGCAGAGGATGCTTTGCTCGTCTTTTTGAATCTAACAAGACTAGCCAGTGGCAGTGGCTAAAAGCAGAATAGCAAGCAAGCAAACTAGCAAGGAAGCAACCTACACACAGCATGCAGCATACACTATCTGCTACACCATTGGACTGAACTGTGTTACACACAAACACACACACACACACACACACACACACACTTGGTCTTTCCTTATTTTGGTCAAATTATTTTAAACTAAATAAATCTTGTAGAAATTGAGATATTCTGTTAAAATGTTGTTAAAATGTATTAATCTGGTACATAAATGAATGCATTAAAAGTTGTTTAAATGCTCTCTCTGCACAGCTTGCACTGCAAAGCTAGAAGGAACAGAGCATTGTTTTCAAGATTCTCAGATTTTAGTGGACTCCTCTCAACCTGAACACGTAGACGAGGTAATCTTTTTCTCCTTTCTTCAAAAATATCCACATTTTTATAGAATCTTTTCACTCATTTCCCCACATCTAGTAATCTTTCTTCACACAAACAATAATTTATTTTGTATGCACATTATGACTATGACATGTTCTGTGTGTGTGTGTGTGTGTAGAGGAAGTCTATGGATATATCAATAGCGATACTATATGGCACATCCCTAATGTACATGCATGTGTGTACTCGGTTTCTTTCTAAATGTCTCCCATTTCACCCCCCCCTCCCCCCCCCCTGTGGTTTCTTTTTCAGGTTGCTGCCTCCCCAGGTCCTCTCCTCCTCCTCTTGGCTCCTCTGCGATGGCTTTGGCTGCTGGTGGAGGGTGTGGTCATGTGTGTGTGGTGGCTCCTCTCTTCTCTCATATGGCTGGTCTTCCAGTGTGTGTGGTTGGTGTTTGAGTGTGTCAGGCTTGTGTTTGTGAGTATTTGGGAGGTGTTTAGGTCTTGTTTTTGTTTTATATTTGGTTTTCTGATTCAGTTCTTCAGTATTTTTGTCTACATTTGTGGACTTGCATCTATAGCAATATTCAGCATAGGGTATCTGAGAAGTGAAAATCAAGCAGCAACTGGGAGGTAAGATTCATGATCCTCTTGTGTGTTCTCAAGAGCATGATGGACTGTTGGAGTGATGGAGTCTTATGAACCTGTTCATAGATCATTAAGAACATAATGCTAACAGATACATTTGTTCTACTCTCTCAGTGTAAGCCTATCTAGTCGAGTTGACACACTCAAAATGTTGGTTGATGATCAATTGGCTTACAAATAATTGCAATTTAATGATCTTTTTCTGTTAATTTTATGCCAATATTACAGCCTGTACAGCCCATATAAGGCCAAATCACCAGTGACTTTTGGGCAACTCTGAGTATTAATGTGCTCTGTCTTAACATTGAATGTGTAGTGTACTGTAGTACAGGACATTATGTTCAATACAGATGTGTACCGAATGTACCATGCAGTCTTTAACAGTAATCAACAGTAGGCTTTTTGCGTGCAGACCATGTTTCATAAATCGAGTCTCCACACAAACATATTAAGTGGCCATATGTCAGTTTAGTTAATTAACAAAAACATTTGACAGATTTTCAAAGCACCATTCCTGCTTACATGTGTTGAGCATGTCATTGTCAGTGAACGTTATATCTGTGTATATATGTTTTACCTGTAAAAGAAAAAACATTATGCATATTAGTTGTTCATATTAAAATATATTTATTTTATTTGGCCACATTGAATCACAATACTAAAAGCAAAATTTGAAAAAAAAAAGTTATTTTACTTCTCTTTTGCCTACAGAAATAAACCACACTAATAATGATAAATCAATTCCGTTTTTTCAAAACAGTTTTGTGGTTGAAGCATTGTCTTTTGACTTGTTGACTTGTTGTTTGACATGTTGTACTGAGTATGGATATTGGTTGAACTGTGTGAGTCCTGTATATACTTATCAAGCCTTGTGATTTTCTTGGAAAGTTTAGCACACTCTGTTAAATAAGAGAAGACAAACTAGGAAATCTTTTTGATTTTATTGAATAAAAAAGTTTATTCTATTGCATTAATTGACATCATTATAACATCATTTGTCTATTTAAAAAAACATATTACAAATTGGTTGTTCATATTAGGAAAGATTCAGGAATAGTCTCCTTTTTCAGCAGTGTGTTTACTGTTGGATCTTCTCCCGACCTGTGGCATTGTCCTCTTTTGTCATCTTCTCCAACTGTTCTGTGGAATCTGCTGTTTTGCAGTTGATGGGCACTACCCTCTCAGAGATGGAAGGCATCTGTTTTCCTGGTGCTTCAATGTGAAGCTTTCCCTCTGCCAAACTGCAGGTCACAGCCTCAGGAGTCACCCCTTCTGGGAGATCAAACTCCCTCCTGAAGGCCTGGACCCTGTAGGAGTAGGAGCCTTTTCCATCTTCGTGTCTCTTCTCAGATTTGCCGCTCACTTGTAGCTTGTTGCCCACCTGTTTGACTGACAGCTCTTCAGGAGAAAAATCTTTAGTGTCCAGCGTCAAAGCAAAACCATCTCCCTTTTTCTCAAGGTTGCAAGGAAGTGGATGAAGCTCCTCTGAAGCTGGGATTTGGTCAATCTCCTGGAAGATGTGGTGCTGAAGTTTCTTCAGGAGCTCCAGACTGCTTGGCATACCTTCCATGTTTCTCAGCATAAGATCTGTGTGAATGTCCAGATGTCGGACCTGAGGCCAGATACTGCGGACGGGCCAGTAGAAGTCCACAAAGGGGCCGAGAGAGGGCTGGAATCCGCGAAGGCTCAACATCTTCAGTGAGAGTCGGGAGTTCTTGCTGTGTTTACTGCTCTGTAGCCTTGGATTTGTCTGTTTGGTTTCAGCACGGTGAGCTCTCACTGCTTTATATACCGCCTCTTGAAGTTCCAGGCAGTTCCTGAATATTCCGGTCAATGCCAAAATGTACCACTGTGTGTCACCCTGGAGCATGGGGCTGATGTCACAGAGATTCTAAATTTGGATGTGGTGAGCAATATGGATTCTTTGCATATTGGTTCACCAACTCACAGGATGTGACACAGATAGATAGATAGATAGATATATAGATAGATAGATAGATAGATCCCTAAGGGGATATTCAAGAAAAAGTGGGCTTATTTCCTTATTTCTATGAATGGAAGAAGAATAAGCAGTCATGGCTGTAATGTCTTGTTGACATCTAAAATAACTAAAACTCAGGGACACCGTGTGGTTTATTAGACTCTCACGTTATCAACTGGCTTGATCTCTGTTTCATAGCCTACATAAATTAGTAGGCCTAGGCTACTAAATGCACCAGTACCATCTGCAGGAAACTCCATTCATAATGGTGATGGCTGTAATCGAAAAAATCAAAACAACATTGAATCATCAATTCTTGCTGCCAGCTCCTGTCTTGCATAGGCTGCAGCATTAAAAAGACGATTAAAAACTCCTTCGCCCTCTGGCTGCTCTGACATGGTGCTAATTAGTGCTAATTACAAAGTTAACAGTTAACAGGTGCTATGTGATTTGATGATTTGAACAACAACACGCTCTGCTCCCGCCTAAAGTGGGATGCGGGCCTAATTTGCATAGCAATACAGATATCTCTGACGTCATTTTGCCTAGTCAAAACTCTAATTCAAGATATCTATAATTACATTTTGACTAGACAGAATAAAAGTAATAGATATCTCCAATTTCAGATATCTCTAATCAAAACTCATTCAAGATATCTATAACTTGATAATAGATATCTACAATCAAATTATGACTATCCCTAACTCCAGTTTGAGATATCTACAACGTCATTTTGACTAGTCAAAATTCCATTTACAGATATCTGTAATTCAGTTTTGCCTATATTGATATCTATTATCAAGTTATAGATATCTTGAATTAGAGTTTTGACTAGGCATATCTGAAATTGGAGATATCTATAACTTTCATTCTTCCTAGTCAAAATGTAATTATAGATATCTTGAATTAGAGTTTTGACTAGGCGAAATGACGTTTGGGTTCCACGATGGACTTTTTGTACAGTGTGAGGTATGAGGTGAAGTCAGGGACATGCGCATCCGCTTTCAGTTCCTCGGGAGGAGGATAAACCCTCTCTTGCTCATCTATATGATCAGGTCCTGGGACGACCATATTTTCGGGACAGATGAAGTTAGAAAAACCGTCAGTATCTAAAATGTCCCTAGCCTAGGCCTACTGAAAGTCACATCCGTCTTCCCAATATTCGCTGAGTGTACATGCAGCCTATAATTCATTTTTTTAAATGATTATTTTGTTTTCGGAACTGTAATTGGGTAATTGTTATTTACTCAATCAAAACAACACAACTGCTTTTTTATTGATATTACCTGAAAAACACAATTAAAAAACATGACTTATGTTTTTTGTGACCCCCCCTCCTACACTAAAAAAAGTTGGGTGACCCTCCCCTCAACAAAGAATAAAAAAACATGACCCTCCCCTATTTTCCTCCGGTGGTCCATTCCATAAATACCGAACGGTCCCTTATTATTGTTTACAAAAATTTATTTATTTTGGAAAAGAGCTCATAGGCTGTATCGTTTTCAAGACAGTCTATGTTACCCATATCTGGGAAAGTATGATGTGATCATGCTTGCATATATCTTAGGTCAGCCTTTATATTAGGGGAAAATACTTTGTGCTGCATCCATGCCACCTGAAGCATGCTGGTAGAAATATCTATTCAAAAGCACAGTTGATCTGTGCATGGCATGACCAACTTTTGATTCTTTGATTCTGAAAGCAAGTTCATTATTTTGGGCTGCTATAGAATATATAACAATTTCAGCCCAAAGTTGGATAACATGTAGAATTTTTGCTGCAATTTCAAAACCGGATTACTCGGGAACCATTTACTGTACAGAGGTGTTCGTGAGATATACCACCGAGAGTGTGGAGATAGACGAAGCGCTGTGTGCACAATGGAAGATTAAATGGCATGTATATCCAAAGTTAATTTTTTTTGTGAACCGTTTATCACAACACCTAGCCGCTAATATCATGGGAAGGCTCAGGTTCTGCTCTTCCACGTGATATCTGTGTAATTTATGTGTGATAAGTACTCAGTGAACAATTCAAAAGAGAATAATGGGTGTGAATTTGGACACATTTTGCATCCGTTGGCCACAAGGGGTGGCCAGAGTTTATGTTGTGGTGGCCACGGCCACCCCTGGCCACCCCTGGGTGGCGCCCCTGTTCGGGTGGGAGGAACGTCGAGAATGGGAGGCAAAAGCTGGCAGAAATGAAATGACAATAAGTATGTGACGGTCCTAAATGTGACCGCACATATTTAATGCCCGAACGGCACAGACTATGGACTATGCCGTCTTATACACGCGCACATACACACAAATAAATGCAGACACATTAAACAATGTCACTCGCGCCAAATACATGGAAATAACACTAAACACAAAGACTATTTATTATGCGTAACATTTATTTCGTACAGGTTGGTGCAACTTCTGTGTAAATGTTTGCGTGTTATGTTACCAGCTGTGGTGGCGTCCTCTGTTGTTTTCTGACTGTCCGGCAGCAAAGGGGTGCCGTCGGGAAACAATGGACTTTTAATTGGGTTCCGGAGGGAACTGGCCACGTTCAAGTGGGAAGCGCCAAGGGGGGGAGCAGGGCAATCCTGATCAAGTTGCTCTGTATTTTCATCCCTATTTGTACCGCTTTGAATGTGTTTATTATGTGATGTTTATTTGAGTATGTTATTAGTTTATAGAGGAATATTATAATTTTGTCTCAGAGTCTGTCTTGTGAATTATGTGTTGTTTGTTGTGTGTTCACCTGTAATTAAGAATGGTGCTGGTCACCTGTATATATGTTCACCTCTGTCAGTCTTAGTGAGTGCTAGTCTAGTCCTGTGTGTTTGATGTGTAGGCATCACAAGTACAAAGTTTCACAAAGTAAAACAATCAAATGAAGATGCCGACCTCTGCCTTTGCTTCTCCCATATATTTATACATTTTTCGTCGTGCACTGCGTTTAAAGTGCCAAAATGAGAAGGCAAAAGGAGATGAACACAGTAAAAATGTAAAGTGGGAAAGTAAAAGTAGAGCAGCAGCAGATGGCGCTGTGTTGCCTTTTTATTTGGGCACTTACAGTTGTTTTCAGTCGCTTTGGTGCATTTCCCGAATCTCAAATAGTTTATGTCTCAAAAGGAAACATGTATTTATGCCAATGGAAACATCGGTAGTCTACAATCCTTACGCCATTGTTTGTGAACAAATGTCATGTCGTCAATTTTACAGTTTGCAGTGCAATGCACAAGGAAGCATATTTAGGTAGCCTACTTTTATTTTTTAAAGTTACATTATTGTGTGTGTCTTTTAGTACATTGTGCAAAGGAAAACAATGAAATAATGCCTATTTGCAGTGTTGTATAAAGTACTAGAAAGCAATACTTGAGTAAAAGTACAAGTATCGTACTAGGAAAAGACTTTGGTAGAAGTGAAAGTTACCTTTTAGAATGTTACTTAAGTAAAAGTCTTAAAGTATCTGATATATACTGTATTTAAGTATCAAAAGTAATTTTCTGATATTTAATGTATTTGAAGTTAAAGTAAAAAGTAAAAAGCAAGCTTTATTTTTTATTTTAGTTTTATTTTGAACTTTTATTGTGAACTTTATTTTGGCTTTCTTATAGTAAAGCATAAAGCATACTCAGGGTTCCCATATCTTCTTAATCTCACTCATCAAATCAAAATCACATTCTTCTCTAGGACTTTTCAGGCACAATTCTCTTAAAGGAACACGCCACCCAAAATCAGTAGTGATATATGTTCTTACCGTAACTTTCACGAGTTGAGTCGTACCTCTCCCGCGTCGGTAGGTGCACTCAAACGCTCTGTCGCGCGGCGCGAATGTGTTAGCATGTTGCTATGCTAGCGGGCTCTGCCGTGGCCGTACAGAGAGGAACATAGCAGTATTCAAACACCTCCACGTTTTACCTACTTAAATAAAGTTGCACGAGTAGTTGATGAAAAATGTTAGGGCACACAACATGAAACGTGACGATTTTCCAAGCGAATAAACATGAGAACTACAATGTGTGGCGCAATAGCACTTGGGAGTACTTCGACCTAGCGTGGTAATATTATTAACACCTAATTGTAGATCCTATCCACCACAGAGTTTAGAATCCATGCTGGATCGACCCTCAGCCTCTCCCTCCCCTCTGAGCGAGAGAGGCACACACACTAGAGATGCGCTGATGGGCTATTATTTCAACCATAACTGCATAGCAAAACTTATCATCCATCAGCCATCCATCAGCACTAAAGTTTGTTGACCAATTTTCAAAGCTGCACTCGCCATCCGCTGGTTGTTTTAATGTAGGCTATATGGGTGATGCAGCGCTGCTGACGTGAGGCTAGAAAGCCCTTGCCTGTTCTAGAAAGACTGATCTAATGCAGCAAATATATTAAAAGGCAAAAGTCATACATTGGCTAGGCCTATCCCCAGAATATCAGCAGCAAACTCAGTCTCTGTCGCGCAAAACAGCGAATAGGCATTTAAAAGAGAGACAGAGAGTGATATGACTAAGAAATGACATCGGGCGATGGCAGTGCGAGATGTTCAGAACGTAAGAGCTAAAACTTCTACAAACTCACTATAATCCACAGCGGAAAAATAAGCTAAGAAAAATAGTCGGAAAACTTAGATGTGTAAGGCAAGCAAGCAAGTTTGGCGGTTGTTACTAAACATGTGAACATGCACGTTGCATTGTTGTGCGGTGGACTTTCAGAATGAATGGAGTCGGAGTTTCTTTAATATCGAGGCGTCATATTTGTCCGATGGCCTGCTAGGCTATAAAATGAATTGCGATGTCTGTCTGAAAAAGACGCGCTCGTGCAGTCAAAATGAATGGGAGTCTTCAGAACAGGCTTGTCAGTCAACCTGACATAACAGTGTGTAAAGTAGCCTATAATGTGAATGACTTGTTATTTTATCAAGGATTTCTTTCTTTTTGCAAAAAATAAAGTAGCCTACAATAGGCATTAATTAGTAGGCCAGGAGCATGCTGAAATGATGTGGCAAATTGCGTTTTTTATTACAATGATACAATTGTAAAAGGACGTGACCGAAGCTGAGGCAAGCCAGGCAATAGGCCCGACGGTAATTGTAAAGCAATTTACAAAAGATTCACTGAACAAAAATGCTGATGTGGTACATGAAAATGTAGCTAAAAATGTGGAGAATGCAATGCAATCAAGCATTTTGGACGATATATTGTCACAAGCTGGCAGAATAGGCAACAGGCCGATGTGCGTTTTATTTGGAGACTGTTTTGCGCGACAGAGACTGTTTGCTGCTGATATTCTGGGGATAGGCCTAGCCAATGTACGACTTTTGCCTTTTAATATATTTGCTGCATTAGATCAGTCTTTCTAGAACAGGCAAGGGCTTTCTAGCCTCACGTCAGCAGCGCTGCATCACCCATATAGCCTAGCCTACATTAAAACAACCAGCGGATGGCGGGTGCAGCTTTGAAAATTGGTCAACAAACTTTAGTGCTGATGGATGGCTGATGGATGATAAGTTTTGCTATGCAGTTATGGTTGAAATAATAACCCATCAGCGCATCTCTAGTGTGTGTGCCTCTCTCGCTCAGAGGGGAGGGAGAGGCTGAGGGTCGATCCAGCATGGATTCTAAACTCTGTGGTGGATAGGATCTACAATTAGGTGTTAATAATATTACCACGCTAGGTCGAAGTACTCCCAAGTGCTATTGCGCCACACATTGTAGTTCTCATGTTTATTCGCTTGGAAAATCGTCACGTTTCATGTTGTGTGCCCTAACATTTTTCATCAACTACTCGTGCAACTGTATTTAAGTAGGTAAAACGTGGAGGTGTTTGAATACTGCTATGTGCCTCTCTCTACGGCCACGGCAGAGCCCGCTAGCATAGCAACATGCTAACACATTCGCGCCGCGCGACAGAGCGTTTGAGTGCACCTACCGACGCGGGAGAGGTACGACTCAACTCGTGAAAGTTACGGTAAGAACATATATCACTACTGATTTTGGGTGGCGTGTTCCTTTAAGTTCAAAGAACAAACAGCATATGTTTAGAGCTGACATCAAAGAAAAAAAACAGAAAGAGAAATGTCACTTTTGTATGAACTTCAGGTAAAAATGAAAAATAAATAACTTTTTTCTTTCAAAAATATAAATTACCTGCTTGTAGGGAGAACAGTTTGGTCATGTGGTATGAGCATTTCTAGGGCTTACTTACTCCCCAGGTCACTATCTCACTCTCTCTCTCTCTCACACACACACACACACAGGCCACCTATGTCCAGCAGCTACTAATATGCCAGTCATTAGTTGAAACTGTGTCTGTTCATCTTCAAAAGAAGCTCATCATTTTCAGTGGTCGACTGGTTGATCTGCTGCTCAGTCTCTCCTGGCCTCTTTCTACCATCCGTCCTTCCTGACGCTTGTGTTTACTGTAGGGCCGGCTCAGCTATCCGTATCTGAGAAAACTTTTTGGAAAAGACGGGCTATAGCCTATGGACCCAACCAACTCTTTTTGGGAGGGGAGAACTCCCTCACATAGGCTACAACCCATGCAGAGGCATTGCATTGGTGTCATGCACAGAATGCGGAACGTGTCCTTAAGAAAAGATAGACCAACGTGCCTAATGTCAATATTTTTCCCCTCGACCGGCCCAAAAGTGAAGCGGCCCACCGGGAATTCTCCCGATTGCCCACCCCGGGCCTGATTCAGTCTTACTGTTCTTGGACTAAAGACAAGTCCTGAGATGCTAAATAGCCTTTCACAGGCCGCTGAGGCAGGTAGCGGAATGTTCAGCTTCACAGAAAGCTCCCAATGTACAGAAACATTTCTTGCAAATACGGCCACGGGTGTATGACGTTATATTCACCACTACCCTGTTCACCGAGTTCACCACTATCGTCGGGGTGGTCGTCTATGATAACGGGAGGTCCTCCAGGAGGTGCTTGTGCTTCCATGGCGGTTTCAATTGTGCGTCCTCCTCCTTTAGCAACAAACAATCGCCAAACCTCCCTTATTGCAGTCGCACACATTTCTTCTAATTTTATGTTTTAGTAACGAGTAACGAAGATGCTTAGTGGAAATTTAAATAGCGAAGTAAAGTAGCCTACAGATACGTGAAATTTCTACTTAAGTACAGTAACGAAGTATTTGTACTCCGTTACATTACAACACTGCCTATTTGTTTTATCGGGTAGCCTAGCAGAGACAGTTGTGTTCTAAATAGGCTACTATTCGGCATTTTGACAAACATGACATTAGCAATCGAAAACGTAAAAGAGCAGGCACAATAAGTTGCATGGATGCACAAAAGTATTTACAGTTTGGGAGAAGCACTTACCAATATTGGGAGAAATTGCTTTTATGATGTGCACAAGTGATACGATGTATAGAGTTTGAATAAGCAGTTTTGAGAGTTTCAATTCGGGTCTGAGAAATGCACCAACGCAACTGAGAAAAACTGATAAACCTAATAAACAGGTGCAACACTTTTAAACGGCTATAGTCTACATTTAAAACAATTTATTAGGTAGAAATGATGCCACATGTCTAGTTCTACATTCAATTTATTAGGTAGAAATGATGCCACTTCGAAAGCTTGTTTAGATCCAGTGAACCTGCTGTCATGGAAACGAAACGTCACACTTAGGTACTGTAGAATGTTCTGTGCTGTGAAAAGGTTTGTGACAACTACGTAATAGAGCTCTGATGTCACATAGGAATCATAGGAATGTTGCCGTGGTTTTGGAATACTAATAAACACAGCAGAATATGGAAACAGTCAGTTGTATCAGATAAGCACACTTGAATTTGTATACTTTTGTTGAGCAAGAAAAGTTCAGACTTTCTATCGTTACATTTTGGTAAGTTCCTTTGTAAAGACATTATTATGGGAATTGTAGGCCTTTTTGCCATGTAAGCAGGCCAAGACACATAATGGTGACGCATCTATTGGAAAGAGGGCTAATTTTAGTGACCCTAAAGAATGAGGACAGACAGATTAATTTAATCTGTATGGAATTTCTCCAAATATAAATGAGATCATTATTAATGATAATGAATTATGTGTATCAATAGACATGTACATGCTCTAGTGTGAAATAAATTGTAAAGACATAGAAATGGCACTGTAAGTCTTAAATCAAAATCTCACATTCAACTGTAGGAGGACCAGAGAGGTGACCAACAGAAAGAGAGAGAGAGATGGAGAGGAAGAGAGAGCGGAAGAGACTTCAGCAGGCAAGGCAAGAGCAGCAGGTGGATGAGGAGAGAGAAATACAGAGGCAGATGGACGTCAGGGCCAAACAGAAGGCAGAGAAACAGAGAGAGGTGGCAATAAAGCAGCAGGAGTTATCCCATGACATCAAACAACTGAACGATTTCATCCAAAAGGTGTCAGAAACAGACAAGGAACTGCATGAGATGGTAGGACACTTTACACGCTACTTCAACTTACATACATGCTTTGGAAGAGAAATGACTTTAAATATGGTGTTGATCAATTTGTTTATCTGCTCCAGCATTACATTTTATACTAAATATTTGTCAGTACCAAATTCCGATTTGTTTATTGTTCATTAACACATTGCACTTTTGCTCATTTAATTGTATATTGCATTTGTACTTGTATGTTTTAGCTGGCTTTTCATGGTTATTGACAACCATATTTCCCTGTGTGGAGGTAAATAAAATGCTTTCCTAACTTTTCAAAAGGCTCACAAAGAGTTGGATAGACTGCGTAAGCTTGAACTGTTCTACCAAAACAAGAGAAGGAAAGCCCTCGAGAGAAAACAACAAATGGCAACATTACAGATTGAGCAGAGGCAACAAAGAGAGAGGAAGAAGGAGGAAGAGCGAGCGAGAGCTCTAACAAGAGATGTAGAAAGACTGGTTGGCTCGGATCGAACAGGGCTGTGGGGCATTGGCCAGTCTTATGGATGTGCAGGTGATGAAGAGAAGGTAAGTGTCTCTAAAACAATAATTTTATTTGTACATCTTTGCAACATTCATGTACTCTGTGCTTTATCCAATTAAAATGGTCAGTATAAGCCATTAAAAAAATAATTTCCAATTGCAGAGGGACATGGAGAGGTTGAGAGAGATTGAGCGAGCTCAGGAGCAAAAGCTACTGATGGAAAGATTGAAACAGGCTGAAGAAAGAATTCTAGCCTTGGAGAGGGAAAGGGAGACACATGCAATTGAGCTGAGGTCAAGAAATCAAGGTACCAATAAGCAAGAAATGGAGATGAACCAGCTCAAAAACCTAGAGAGAGAAAAGGAAAAGTTGGACAGAGACAAAGAGATACAGAGAGAAAGAGAACAATTACAAAAACTGGAATTGGAAACAGAAAGACAGATACAGAATAAAAGATTGAGAGAGCTGGAAAGGGAAAGAGAGAGGTTGCAAAAGATGGAGAGGCTGAAAGAAATGCAGAGAGAAAGGGAAAGGCATATACAGATGGAGAACCTGAAAGCATCAGGAAGAGAAAAAGAGATGAAGTTGGAAACAAGGGGGAAATCGGTTCATACAGGTACAGAGAGACAGACAGAACTAGAACCCCAAAAAGAAGTGGATCCGATAAAGCTACAGAGAAACAAAGAGTTGGAGACAGAGAAACAGAAGCAGCAAGAGATAGAACAGCTGAGCAAGCTAGATAGAGAAAAACAAAAGCAGAAAGAGATGGATAGAATTAAAGATTCGGAAAGAGTGAAGGCAAGACAGCAAGACAATGAGAAATTGGAAGGAATCAAAAGACAGGAAGAACTGAAGAAGCAATGGGAAGAAAAACAGAGAAAAATGGGACAAGAAATGGAGCGAAAACTTCTTCAAAAAAAGGAAGAATTGGAACAAGGTTTGAATGAGAGACAGCAAAAAATTGAGGAGGAGAGGCAGCAGAGAGAGAAGGAGATGGAGCGTTTGAAAGAGATGGAGAGAGATATCAAGAAGAAGGGAGAGATGGAACTGAGGGAGAAAGAGGAGAGACTCAGGGAGATGGAACTGAAGCAGCTGGAGGGGGTGAACAAGAAAATCAAAGAAAAGGAAGAGTTGGAGAGAAAACTCAAGGAGGAAGAGAGGTTGAAAGAGCAGGAGAGACATAAAGAGAGGCAGAAGGAGATGGAAGAGCTGAAGAAGCTGAAGAAAGAGGAAGTGTTTGAGAGTCAGGAAATATTGAAGAAGCAGTGGGAAGTGAAACAGAAAATGATGGAAAAAGAAATGGAGAAAAAGCAAAGAGTAATGGAAAGAAAGTTTCAAGAAAAACAAAAAGAAATGAAACAATGTTTGAGTGAGAGATCGCAAAGGATTGAGGAGGAGAAGCAGCAGAGAGAGAAGGAGATGGAGCGTTTGAAAGAGATGGAGAGAGATATCAAGAAAAAAGGAGAGATGGAATTGATGGAGAAAGAGGAGACACTCAGACAGATGGAACTGAAGCAACTGGATGAGTTGAACAAGAAAACCAAAGAAAAAGAAGTGTTGGAAAGAAAAGCCAAAGAGGAGGAGAGGTTGAAAGAGCTGGAGAGCTCTAAAGAGTTAGAGAGGGAGAAACAGAAGACAGAGAGAGAACAGCTAAAAGTGTTCAAGACAGAGGAAGAAACGCAGAAAGAGATGGATAGATTGAACGACTTGGAAAGAGAAAAGGCAAGAAAACAACATCATGAGAAATTGGAAGAGATCAAGAGACAAGAAGAACTGAAGAAACAATTGGAAGATCAACAGAAAACAATGGGGGAAAAATTTTTGGAAAAGCACAGAGAAATGGAAAGACAACTTCTTCAAAAACAGAAAGAAATGGAACAAGGTTTCAATGAGAGACAGCAAAAGATTGAGGAGGAGAGGCAGCAGAGAGAGAAAGAGATGGAGCGTTTGAAAGAGATGGAGAGAGATATCAAGAAAAAAGGAGAGATGGAACTGAGGGGGAAAGAGGAGAGACTCAGGGAGATGGAACAGAAGCAGCTGAAGGAGTTGAACAAAAGGGCCATGGAAAATGAAAATCAGAAAGAAGATTTGGATAGAAAAGCCGAAAACCAGAAGAGAGCAGAACATGAAAGACATATGCAAATGGAGGTGGAGAAGCAAAGAGAGAAAGAAAGAGTTTTGGAGGAGCAACAAAGGGAGGTAGATGAGAAAAGATATCAGCTGCAATTACAAGAAGCTTCAGCGGCTGAAGAAAAGGAGAAACTCAAAGAAATTGAGAAAACAATGACATTGAAAAATAAAGATATGCTAAAACAGATGGAGAAAAGCTGGAGACAAACAGCCCGACAAAAGGAGGAGGAATGGGATGCAAAATACAGAGAGATAGAAAAACAGAGAGAACAGGCAGAAAAGGATGCCATCAATGAGAAAGAAAGATTACAAGAGCTAAGGAGGGAAGAACAGAAAAGACAGATTCAAATTGAAAAAGAAAAACAAAAAGAGATAGAAAGACTGATGGATATCCAAAGAAAGGAGAATGAGAAGAGACAGAGAGATGTGGAGATGAGAGAGTTGGCTAAAAAGAGACAAGAAAAAGAGGAGAACCTTAGGCAAAGCCAGAGTGAACAAGATAAAAACACGGCTGACCTAAAACAAACAGAGGAAAAGTGTACAAAAGTAGCCCTGCAAAAGGATGATGAGTGGAAAGAGAAATGCAGAGAGATTGAAAAACAAAGAGAGGAGGCAGAAAAAGAGGCAAAAACGAGGGAAGAACAGGTGAAACACCTTGAGCAAGAGAAAAAGCAAAGTCAGATTCAAATAGAAGAGGAGAGACAAAATGAGAGAGAAAGGCTCCTAGAGATCCAAAAAATGGAGATGGAGGAGAGCCTAAGAGAGATGGAACAGAGAACATTGGAAATGGAGAAAAAAGAAGAGAAAAGACGTCAGTATATTGAGGAGAGAGAAAGAGAGATGGAACAGAAAAGGGTGGAGATGGAGAGAAAAGAAGCTGAGAAAAGAAAAAGAGAGATGGAGCAAAAACAAGAACTGGAGTTACAAAAGGAAGAAGAAGCAGAGAAACTGAAGGAAATTGAGAAAAGCATAAAAGAAAAATGTGAGTCTGAGCTTAAACAAATAGAGGACAAGAGAGAAAAACATCAACAGCTTCAAACTGAAGAGGAAAAACAAAGAGAGTCACAAAGTCTACTCGAGATCCAGAGGAGGGAAAATGAAAATAGGCAAGCAGAAATGGACAACAGAAAGTTAGAAATGGAAAAGGAAGAAGTGGAAGCTAGACAAATGAAAGTGGAGGAAGAAAAGAAGGAAATAAACAGACAAATGGAAATGAGACAAAAAGAGACAGACAGAGAGATGGAAAGAACAGACACTGAAGCAAGAAAAACTAGACTGGACATTATTCGAGAACAACAACTAGAATTGGAAAAACAGGACGAACAGGACGAACAGGACAGACAAAGGGAGCTAGAAATGGAAAGAGAGAGAGAACAGGAAATTCAGAAACAGAGGGAAGAGGAAATGGAGAGAAAGAGACAAGAGGAAGAAATGCAAAGACAAAAACAAGAAGAAATGGAGAGTCAGACAAAGGATGAACAACAGGAGGACAAGGGAACATTCTGGGAACAAACTGATGATGAGCGTAGTGATGAGAGCAGTGATGAGAGTAATGATGATGAGAGGGAATCACAGGATGAGACAGATGATCCGGTCCGAGATAAAAGTATGAGAAGGAGGCTCATTGGATGGGTCAATGGAAAGATGAAAGAGCGATATGAGACAAAAATTGAGAGGACCATCATGAGAGAAGAGGAAGAAGGTGAAGAACCTTATTTTCAAGGTAAGTACCCAATAAATCTGTAAATATTCTGACTGAGATCCTTGTTTAAATACACATCTAAATTGGCCTGGAAGCCATGAATTTAACCCTGCCCACAAAATTTGAGGTTGGGAAATTCGGTCTGGATTTGTTCCATTGAGAAGCAACTATGCCTGAACTAGAGCAGTTTGGCGAGTTAACACCAATCAATTTGTCTGGGCGGGCTTTATAAGATGATTGACAGATGAGCAACGGTGCAGGAGCAGGGTACAGTTGAAACGCCCCATAATCACATCCCAATCATGCAGTATCAGAATCAAATTCTAAATAGAATCGAGTATGGCTACATCAGGCTACATCTGAATTTTACTGTATGTCTTCATCATCCTTAAATTTCACTGCTAATCTTAATGTTTTAACGAGTCATCAAATCTTTTCTCTCTGCAGTATTCAAAGGATACATGACCCGGGCCAAAAGAGAGCAGGAGAAACGCAAGAGCCTAGTGGATGCAGAGGCAAAAAGACAAAATCTAGAGTCATCCTGGCTTGAGTGGGAAAAAGAAAAGAAAGAGAAAAAGATAAAGAGGAAAGAGCAGAAGAAAGAGGCCAGAAGCCAAGCCCAGTTGGCCCGCATTCTCAAACTGAATGAAGAGGCTGACAGGAACCTTGATAAATGTAATGGCACTAACATCTACTCCTCCCAGAACAAACTCTTGAGGAAACAGATGATTGGCTGGGATAGGAAAAGAAAATAAGATCATCTGTATATTCATCCAAACATATTATTTGTCATTAAATAAATTTTGTTATAATTATTTTTTTCTTTTAAACTATTTACTTACTTTTTTTTTTTTTCACCAATAAACATTTAAAATATTTGTTATGTGTCCGGTCCATTTTCTGGGGTTGTTTTTCCCATTTCACAATCCTGTACACCGAATTGCCTGAATAATGATCAGACTTTTTCTCGCAAATTGTTTCAAATAACAGCCTCACTAAAAACATAGACGAACCATAATTTGATATGCAAGATATGACAAATGTATTTTCAGGCCAGGGTTTTCATTCTTAAACATTTTCTCCCACCTGCATATGCTTCAAAGTAGGCTACATGGGAAAACAATCTAGCCCAGAGTCCTGCATCGGGTCGGGTACCCGCATAAAAGTTGATAAAACGGGTGGATTGTGACATTCCTAAAATTCAAGGACGGGGATGCGGGCAGATAGTGTATTGTTACATCCCGGTCTAGGGCTTGTGGGATATAACAAAAACGGGCAGACACAAAACTTAATAAAATGGTGTATTTATTAATACAAAAAAAACCCGTATGGAAAAATGTCTAAACCAAGAAAAACAAGGCCTCGGCGGCCAGACGCTCACTCCTGGTCTCTCACCCCAGGGAGTGAGAGAGATGACGGCAAGTTGCACGGGCAAGGCCCGAGGCTGGCCCTAGTGGCAGCGATGTGCGGCAGCGACGGTGGCAACGAACGATCCCCACAGCTAGCAAGAGAGCTCAATGACGTCAGCCCCCTTTTAAAGGGCCGGGCTACCCTGACGTCATAGGGTTTCACACCACCCCTCAGCTGCGCCAATCTGCCTGGAAGCACAAAACAGAAGTAACAAACACAAATAATAAACAAGACCCACAGGGTCGTAACAGTATGATAACCAAAACAGTATTTAGTTTGCTGAAATAAAACATAAATGAGAAATATTTGCAATATTTCTATGTCTAAATTACCATTACCACATCGCAAATATGTGTTAGTCAACGATAGGCTATGACCTTTGACCATCACGACACTACTGCGACTTTGATTTCTTCGATGCATCTCGTAGTTGGAGCGTTGCCAGCATAGGAGAGGGAGTTATGGCTCTTTCCATTAGTCTCGTACGCCCACCTGTACGACATGTACAAATGAGTTGCTAGCGCAAACACTGGGGTTTGTAGTCTTTTTGGGAAGAACATGGATGCCACCAGGGCAGCAGCTGTCTCGTTGGTGCTGGACATTTGTCTAGAACGCGAGAACACGTCCCACATTCCCCCTCGTTGGGTATGGCCAATGAATTAATAATGAAAACATGTTTTAGTAACTGAATTTCTATAGAGATATCTGTTTTGTAATGCAAATTAGGCCCCCATCCCACTTTAGGCGGGAGCAGAGCGTGTTGTTGTTCAAATCATCAAATCACATAGCAACTGTTAACTTGTAATTGACCTGTCGCTAAGCGCCACCCTTAGAACGCAGATGAGCCAATGACAGTCCAGCCTCAACAGACTCGGACATCAGCTCGAACAGAAACAACAGGGAAACAACTGACTTTGATAGCATACAGGGGTGCGTTTCCCAAAACCATTGCTAACCCATTAGCAACTTAGTTGGTTGGCAATGGGAAATTGCATTGCAACCAACAAAGTTGCTAACTAAGTTAGCAGCTATGGTTTTGGGAATCACACCCCAGTATAGGAAAGAGATACGTGACTTTCTGCTTATCCTGTTTAAAAAAAATGGGTGGTATTGGTGACGTTTTCACAAGCGAGGGCGTGTCGAGGTGTAATGCGGAGAGGCTAATGGCCTGACAGTCTGAACACAAACGTGTCAGGTTCATGAGGCTTGTAGACTGGGCTACTATCACCAGGTGGCCCCTCAAATTACCCTAGCCTGGCCTGGCTCGTGGGTCTGAAGTCGGCTAAGGACTTCCATCCAGTTGCACTCACCCTCATCATCATAAAGTGCTTCGAGAGGCTGGTCCTGGCCCATCTCAAGACCTGCTTACCACCCTCACTGGACCTCTTCCAATTCACCTACTGTCAGAACAGGAGCACAGAGGATGCCATCTCTATAGCACTCTGCCCTGTCCCACCTTGATAATAGCAACATCTATGTGAGAATGCTGTTCATTGACTTTAGTTCAGCATTCCCCTCCAAACTGATCACCAAACTCAGTGAACTGGGCATCAATACCTCCCTCTGTAACTGGATTCTGGACTTCCTAACCAACAGACCTCAGTCTGTTAGGTTAGATAATCACCCCTCCTCAACCATCACTCTGAACACCGGTGTACCACAAGGGTGTGTGCTGAGCCCTCTCCTCTACTCCCTCTTCACCTACGATAGTACATCTGTACATGGCTCTATCACCATTGTCAAGTTTGCAGACGACACTACGGTACGGTGCAAAGGTACGGTGACGGTATCTTGAATTTCCCCTTGGGGATCAATGAAGTATCTATCTATCTATCTATCTATCTATCTATCTATCTATCTATCTGATTGGTCTCATCGGCAACAACGATGAAACGGCCTACAGGGAGGAGGTCCAGTACCTTACATCATGGTGCACTGACAACAACCTGGCTCTCAACTCCAAAAAGACCAGAGAGCTCATTGTGGACTTCAGGAAGTCTAAAGCTGGCACACACACCCCCATTCTCATCAACGGGACTGAGGTAGAGCGTGTCACCAGCTTCAAGATCCTGGGTGTCCACATCTCTGAGGACCTCTCTTGGACCCTCAACACCTCTACCCTGATCAAGAAGGCTCACCAGCGTCTTTTCTTTCTGAGGAGACTAAAGAAGGTCCACCTGTCTCCCTAGATCCTGGTGAACTTCTACTGCTGCAACATCGACAGCATCCTCACCAACTGTGTCACAGTTTGCTAACTGTAACAACTGCTCTGCCCACGACCGAAAAGCACTGCAGAGGGTGGTGAAAACTGCCCAACGCATCACCGATTCCTCACTCTCCTCCATCGAGGCCATCCAGGGAAAGCGATGCTTGCGTAAGGCACGCAGCATCACCAAAGACTGTTCTCACCCCAACCACAGACTGTTCTCCCCACTACCCTCCGGGAGGCGTGGCGTTACAGGTCTCTCTGCACCCGAACCAGCAGGTTCAGAGGAAGCTTCTTTCCTGCCGCTGTCACCTTACTGAACTCTAACTCTGCATCCCGGTGACAACCAACCAACCAAGCCCCCCCCCCCCCCCCCCCGCCCCGCCCGATGCCTCCTTGCCTGTGCCTGTTGAGGTGTCCACAACTTTGACAGGGACAACAAGGACAATTTTCACTACCCTATCCCACCCATAGTGTTCTATTTATTTACAATTGTACATACTGTAATTACACTTATACATAGCCTTATTTTACTGCTCTTCATACTACATCCTGTACATACACTTATTACTCTTATAATGTTACTGTATCTGCACTACAATGGTACTGTTACCACAATGCACATAGCTGTATATATCTGTCAATACGGTTCATACTGAATATCCATATTTATTCTGCTCTTATGAAGTAACTGCTAATACACTGCATATATCCTTACATTATTATTCTTACTACTATTATATTGTTACTGCTACTACATTGCACATATTTATATCTAATTTATAGTACTCTAAACCTCCTGTAAACCAACTGCATACTACTGCTGTAGTACTGCTGTAGATAGTGCTGTACTGCACTATCAGGGTTCTAAATTAACTTTTTTGATCACCAGCCAATGTGGCTGGTAACTTTTTAAAGTTACTAGCCAATCAGAATTTCTACTAGCCAATTTTTTTCGGTGAAAATAAGAGAATTATGAGTTTATGAGATGAGTGTCACTGAATGCATTTGATCATTTTATTAACATTGTTGGCATGAATACATACCACAAAATATACACAGAAAGTGCAAACACTTCATTTCATGTTTGGGATATCGATCTATCTATCTATCTATCTATCTATCTATCTATCTATTTCTCTGATGATATCCCCTGCTTCATTCCTCTTCTCGCCCCCATAAATCTGTCCCGACCACCACCGCATTTAGTTTAATCTTAACTTAAGAAAAAGTTGATATCAATTATCATCAACAATGACAAGCCAGCTGGAAGCTGCCACTCATTTTCTCCCCCTCTTGTGCGTGCTCAGAGTGTCCTCAATTAAATGGAGTAGCATGTCGACCCCTCCTCTGTATCTCGGTGCCCTATGCACAGTGCGTGATGCGTGTGGTGGTGGTGATCACTGATCAGGCAACTTTTTAAAACGGATAATTTTCGCCTATACAAGCTCCTCCGTTCCTCTCCATCTTCAGCTGACTCCATAGACAATAAAATAAACGATCTAGCTGCTTCAGGTTTTGCGGCCTCCGCTACATGACATCAGCCCCCCACAAAGGAAATAGGCAAACACAATGCGTTAATTGCGTTAATATTTCCTAACGTGTTATGTATTTGTGTTATGTAGCCTACTTTTTACTTTACTTTACTGGCTAACTCCCTCCCTCTTTCAGTCTATGCATCCTGCTCTGGCTCTGTTCGTTCTTCTAATTCCTTGAGTTTTCTGGTAGTTTTCTGGTTCGTTTCCATCGTCTCTCGCGCTGACAAACTGCGCGCAGCCAAAGGGCGTATGAAACGTCATCACGTAGCATTACGGCACAGTGGTCATGGGAAATGTAGGAAGTACTGCCAGGGGGACATATGACCGAGAGCAGAGCCTTATGTATCATGCACGTAATGCTTCATGCATCACCGGCCGAACTGGCTACTAAGTTTTTATTAACACCCGCCAAAATTAATTTTAACCCGCATTTGGCGGGTTGGCGGGTGTTAATTTAGAACCCTGTGCACTATATTTCTTGTCCTGCCTATGCACCACCTGTCTATACTTTGTATATCACATTGCACTTTTCTGCTTTTTTGCACTTCTGGTTAGACGCAAACTGCATTTTGTTGGCTTTGTACTTGTACTCTGCACAATGACAAGTTGAATCTAATCGAATCTATTCTAATTTGAAAAAGGAAATTAATTTCCTCCTCTTTTTCCTACAGAAATAAACCACACTACTAATGATATCACTATTTTATCAGATGATGATGTCACAAAGATTCTAAATTTGGATGTGGTGAGCAATATGGATTCTTTGCTTCGCCAACTCATAGGATACATTTAAATGAAATTGATGTCATGTTTATGAACACTAATTATTAAACAGGTTATGTATTTGGTAAAGTGATTTTAAAAATACTCAGGCCGACAATAAGCAGTGACATTTGCAAACTGTACTGGGTACATATACATACATCATCAAGGGTTAATGTTTTGGAAAATAGATATATCTATCATATTGTTATACACAGAGATATTATTTCATATTTCAGCCCATGAACAAATAAAATATGACTTGTAAATAGGTGCATATTCATGTGGATTTAACCAAATTTTACATTGACTGCTGTTTTTATATCTGAATCTCAAAATTATGTCTTGGAGTGGATATCGATTCCTTAGTTAGATGTGTTTCAGCCGAAAATCCAAATTTGAAAGGAAATTATTTTCAAGCCCACTAATAATGATAGATTTCATCAGTTAATACATGTTTGTGCTTGAAATATTGTCTTTTGACTTAGTGTTGTTAATGTGGACATCAATTAAATTGTGTTAGTCCTATAAGACCTCTCCTAGACTGTCTTGATGATGTCAAGGCCTGGATGGCCTTAAATTTTTTGAATTTTAATAACAACAAAACTGAAGTCCTCCTATTAGGACCCAGTGGAAATGACACCCAGGGTATGGACTTAGACTCCCTGTGGCCCTATGTAAAGCCCTCTGTAGCCTGGGTGTGATCATGGACGTAGATCTTACATTTGACAAACAGGTCAAGTCCGTAGTTAGAGCTAGTATCTTCCAGTTAAACAACGTATCTAAAATCAAGCTTTTCCTGACTTTTGTGGACTTTAAAAAAGTAATCGATGCCTTCATAACAACCAGACTGGACTACTGTAACTCCTTATATGTTGGTCTCAGCCAGGCCTCACTTTCCCGCTTGTAACTGGTTCAAAATACAGCAGCTCGCCTCTAAGCGAGATCACTCCCATCTTAGCTTCCCTTCACTGGATTCCATAGGATTAACTTTATTTTGCTAAGAACTTTTAAATGCTTAAATAGCAAAGCCCCCAGCTATCTCTCTGACATATAAATACTCCCCTGTAAGAAATCTTAGATGTTTTAAACTCTGGAACAACCCCAGTTGCTATGTGTGGACGCAAGGAGGCACTGTAGAAGTCTTGGTGGTGGAGAGACTATGTACTGGCAGAGGATGCTTTGCTCGTCTTTTTGACTCTGGTGAGACTAGCTAGTGGCAGTGGCTAAAAGCAGAAGAGCAAGCAAGCAAACTAGTGAGGAAGCAACCTACACAGCATGCAGCATACACTATCTGCTACACCATGGCACTGAACTGTGTTTCTCTGCACAGCTTGCTCTGCAAAGCTAGAAGGAACAGAACATTGTTTTCAAGATTCTCAGATTTTAATGGACTCCTCTCAACCTGAACACATAGACGAGGTGGTCTTTTTCTCCTTTTTCCAAAAATATCCACATTTTTATAGAATCAATTCACTCACTCACAGGTTTTTAGGTCTTGTTTTTGTTTTAAATTTGGTTTTCTGATTCAGACATTCAGTATTTCTGTCTACATTTGTGGACTTGCATCTATAGCAATATTCAGCATATGGTATCTGAGAAGTGAAAATCAAGCAGCAACTGGGAGGTAACATTCATGATCCTCTTGTGTGTTCTCAAGAGCATGATGGGCTGTTGGACTGTTGGAGTGATGGACTGAGTCTTATGAACCTGTTCATAGATCATTAAGAACATAATGCTACATTTGTTCTACTCTCTCAGTGTAAGCCTATCTAGTCGAGTTGACACACTCAAAATGTTGGTTGATAATCAATTGGCTTACAAATAATTGCAATGTAATGATCTTTTTCTGTTCATTTTATGCCAATATTACAGCCCATACAGCCCATATAAGGCCAAACCACCAGTGACTTTTGGGCAACTCTGAGTTTCAATGTGCTCTGTCTCAACATTGAGTTTGTAGTGTAGTACAGGACATTATGTTCAATACAGATGTGTACCGAATGTACCATGCAGTCTTTAACAGTAATCAACAGTAGCTTTTTTGCGTGCAGACCATGTTTCAAATTTGAGTCTCCACTCAAAAATATTAAGTGGCCATATGTCAGTTTAGTTAATTAACCCTTAGAACCCTAAGCTGTTTTTAGGGCATTTTCACTACCTTTATTCATAAGGATTTATTCTGGTCATTGTAAGTGCCACACACATATATTATATATTGTTTTTTTCAGAGGAGTTTAGGCTATTCTGATCTGCCATCATTTCATGTATTAATACTAGCATTGATTTTATTTACATTTTTAAAGAATTAAAATATAAAAAGTGTATTATAAAAATTCTTATATTTCGACATGTATCTCACCACAGCAAGCTCACAGCTCTACGTGCATTTCATGTGTGTGTAGGGCAGACTGTCCTGAATCGGGCAATATAATTGCCATGTTGGAGGGATACTCTGGGGCTGAGCAATTTACAGAAATATTTGCTGTGTGATTTACAGAAATAAATGCCATTTTTTATTTAGTGATGAAAAATGACCTTTCTGCGCTCCATATCTGTGACACGAACTGATCTGACCTGACTTGACCCGAGGTTGCGTGTTAGCCTGCGTGCCTGTGTGTATGCAGTCATAATAATTCTCAACTCTTTACTGCATTGCCATGAACAAAGTAAAGGCAAAAAAGGTGTTTATTTGTTGAACAAATTGGGATGCAATGTGAGCCTTGAATTGGATGCCATGCAGGAATTTGCTAGGATCTCAAAACCAGAATATGAACATGCTTTGCCATAGAGAAACACATGATAGCATTGGATTATAAACATGCTTTGCCACAAGAACAGACAAAAACGTGGGGTAAGTCCAGCTATATGAAGTTATTATTTTGCTGTCACTTCGTCTGTTTTATAACCCAGAAGGATGTACTTGGTATCAAATGATAGCTCTGAGTCTCCTCTTTCATCTGACATGCGTGGCATATCTATGCGATCACGGGTCCGCGAGTAATTCAAAGGAGAGTAATGAGTGTGCAGCGTTGGTTTGTGTACATGAAGTTATTATTTTGCAGTCACTTCGTCTGATTTTATAAGCCAGAAGGATCGATAAACATGGTACCAATGGATAGCCCTGTGCCCCCTCTTTCATCTGATATGCTTGCCATATCGATGCGATCACGGGTTCGCGAGTAATTCAAACTAGAGTAATGTGTGTGCAGGTGAATGCAGAGAAGTATAGACTGTAAATATGATGCAATTTGATTTAATTTCATGATTTTTTTTAATTTTCATACTTGATCGTACAGACAAGCGTGTAGTCTCGTTGGAAAGCCCCACTTCTGCTCTGTCGTGCAATAAAGGTTTCATCTCGCTGCGATGAACCGTTCTGGAGCAATGTAACAGAGAAGAAAGGGTGTGTTTTTTGACGCACTTTGCGTCAATCGGGTTCTAAGGGTTAACAAAAACATTTGACAGATTTTCAAAGCACCATTCCTGCTTACATGTCTTAAGCATGTCATTGTCAGTGAACGTTATATCTGTTTATATATGTTTACCTGTAAAAAAAAACATTATGCATATTAGTTGTTCATATTAAAATATATTTATTTTATTTGGCCACATTGAATCACAATACTAAAAGCCAAATTTGAAAAAAAAAAAGTTATTTTACTTCTCTTTTGCCTACAGAAATAAATCACACTAATAATGATATACTTATCAAGCCTTGTGACTTTCTTGGAAATTTTAGCATTTCAAGTTTAGCACACTCTGTTAAATGAGAGAAGACAAACTAGGAAATCTTTATGATTTTATTGAATAAAAAAGTTTATTCTATTGCATTATTTGACTAGCCTAGAAATCTAGACGCACCCTAGCGGCGGCAAATTAATTTGCTCAGCCTGTACGTCTAGTAGCAAACCATAGGAATTTCTATTGGCTAACACCGTGGATGTTATCCAATCACAGCGCTCTATTTTGTTAGAGAGTCTTAAGGCGGGCTTAACAGGATAACGACAGTCCTGCGACGGTGAACAACAAGGAAGGTGGCTATGGCGAACGAAGAGCGGTTGTTTGAATCGGCGTTGGCGTCAACTTTGGAGGAGTTGGACTTTTCTTTGAAAGTTGAGCAACACAATGCACTTAAGTCATTCCTTTCGAAGGATGTATTTGCCGTTTTGCCGACCGGATACAGATATGGTCGTAGCGCTGGCCTATTACATGCCTAGGCAGTTTGAAAGACAATTCTCTGCCTGCCCCTTGGATTAAGCGAGGTGAATGGCTCGATTCCAGACTATAAATTTCAATGATATAGGATGGCCCGCCAGG
Source organism: Alosa pseudoharengus (assembly GCF_046254945.1). Taxonomy (NCBI): domain Eukaryota; kingdom Metazoa; phylum Chordata; class Actinopteri; order Clupeiformes; family Clupeidae; genus Alosa; species Alosa pseudoharengus. The sequence continues at coordinate 30,117,873 of NW_027468657.1, forward strand.
CTATTAGTTGACATCATTATAACATCATTTGTCTATTTAAAAAACATATTACAAATTGGTTGTTCATATTAGGAAAGATTCATTACATTTGTCTGGAAACACAACAAGAAACTGAATATCATTTTAAAAGTCCATCATTTTTCTTCAAAGAGGAATAGTCTCCTTTTTCAGCAGTGTGTTTACTGTTGGATTTTCTCCCGACCTGTGGCATTGTCCTCTTTTGTCATCTTCTCCAACTGTTCTGTGGAATCCACTGTTTTGCAGTTGATGGGAACTACCCTCTCAGAGATGGAAGGCATCTGTTTTCCTGGTGCTTCAATGTGAAGCTTTCCCTCTGCCAAACTGCAGGTCACAGCCTCAGGAGTCACCCCTTCTGGGAAATCAAACTCCCTCCTGAAGGCCTGGACCCTGTAGGAGTAGGAGCCTTTTCCATCTTCGTGTCTCTTCTCAGATTTGCCGCTCACTTGTAGCTTGTTGCCCACCTGTTTGACTGACAGCTCTTCTTCTATGCTACCCATATCTGGGAAAGTATGATGTGATCATGCTTGCATATATCTTAGGTCAGCCTTTATATTAGGGGAAAATACTTTGTGTCTGCATCCGTTGGCCACAAGGGGTGGCCAGAGTTTATGTTGTGGTGGCCACGGCCACCCCTGGCCACCCCTGGGTGGCGCCCCTGTTCGGGTGGGAGGAACGTCGAGAATGGGAGGCAAAAGCTGGCAGAAATGAAATGACAATAAGTATGTGACGGTCCTAAATGTGACCGCACATATTTAATGCCAGAACGGCACAGACTATGGACTATGGCGTCTTATACACGCGCACATACACACAAATAAATGCAGACACATTAAACAATGTCACTCGCGCCAAATACATGGAAATAACACTAAACACAAAGACTATTTATTATGCGTAACATTTATTTCGTACAGGTTGGTGCAACTTCTGTGTAAATGTTTGCGTGTTATGTTACCAGCTGTGGTGGCGTCCTCTGTTGTTTTCTGACTGTCCGGCAGCAAAGGGGTGCCGTCGGGAAACAATGGACTTTTAATTGGGTTCCGGAGGGAACTGGCCACGTTCAAGTGGGAAGCGCCAAGGGGGGGAGCAGGGCAATCCTGATCAAGTTGCTCTGTATTTTCGTCCCTATATGTACCGCTTTAAATGTGTTTATTATGTGATGTTTATTTGAGTATTAGTTTATAGAGGAATATTATAATTTTGTCTCAGAGTCTGTCTTGTGAATTATGTGTTAATTGTTTGTTGTGTGTTCACCTGTAATTCACCTGAATGGTGCTGGTCACCTGTATATATGTTCACCTCTGTCAGTCTTAGTGAGTGCTAGTCTAGTCCTGTCCTGTGTGTTTGATGTGTAGGCCTAGTGACTCTTGAGATAGTTAAACAGAACTATTTATTTCATATTTACTTTTTCTTAGCCATTTATAACTATTTTCATTTTTGCTTAGGATATTCCTCTTAATCACCTGTACTTGCTTGCTTTGATTTGGTAAGCCTTAAAATTAAATCAACATTTTTCATTACATCGCTGCTGTTCCTCTGACTCTGTGGCCAAAACCCAAAAAGAAGTCAAAACTCAAAACAGTTCCGTCACAAAGTAAAACAATCAAATGAAGATGCCGACCTCTGCCTTTGCTTCTCCCATATATTTATACATTTTTCGTCGTGCACTGCGTTTAAAGTGCCAAAATGAGAAGGCAAAAGGTACGGAGCCCTCCGGGTGACATGGGGAAAAAAAACGTGGGTTAGAAAAAAAAAAAAAGTTGTGGGGAAAAAAAAAAACATGAAGAAGAAAAAAAAAACGATGCACTTTTGCGGGATCTCGCAAAGTTTTGCTGCTTCCCGGTTGTGGGAAGTCTCGCAAAACTTTTTTTCTACTTTTGGAACTTGCTGGGCTTCCTACTTGCTTCTATTTCTTGCAGATGTTAAAACACCCGCTAGATAGTTTAAATACCCGCCACCAACATTTGTTTTTGCTGTACAGATTATTTCTGTAAGGTATTTGTCTACTAGGCCTAGCCTACTGGCTGATTTATCAAACGAGTGCTTTCTCGTTCGTCCTCCGCAAACTACTAGGTGTTTAAGTAAGACGATATGCTGCTCTGAGCGCGTTTCATGTTTGGTTCAGCGCTGTTTTCCCTACGGAAGTTCCCGCACTAAAATGTTGAGAGGGACTGAAAATGTTACAATGTTTTTGTGTTCGATGACGTTCAGAAATATGCGCCGTCTGCCAGAAGGCTACTGAATAGCCTACTCTGATGTATTGACACTGAAGATCGCTAGATTTCAAGAGTTTAAGTAGGCTAGCAGTTAAGTTGCATTCATCGCTATCAAGGGGTTTAATCCTTGTCCCCACCGGAGATAAAAATAATTTAGCAGAGGTAGGGATAGGAAAACCAGAGTTGGGGAAATCCTCACCATCCCCCCCTACAAATCGCACCCTGGTGATACCTCGAAATTAGGCTGCTGTCTGTTAGGCAATTTATTGTAGCCTGCTGTGTGTGCGTGTCTGCACGCAGGTGTCTCCCTCTCCCTCCCTTGTCATAGGCCTATGTAATGTGTCCAGAAAACCCACAACACGCAACAGTGATAGAGCAATCAGAGTATCATGATACGATTGCCATCTGGCGGTAGTGGTTTGTGGGCCTATTGGGGTCAAGTAGGAAGCCCAGCAAGTTCCAAAAGTAGAAAAAAAGTTTTGCGAGATCTCGCAAAAGTTTTGCGGGATCTCGCAAAACTTTGCAATGAGATCCCGCAAAAGTGCATCGTTTTTTTTTTTCTTCCTCATGTTTTTTTTTCCCCACTACTTTTTTTATTTTTTTTCTAACCCATGTTTTTTTTCCCCATGTCACCCGGAGGGCTCCGTAGCAAAAGGAGATGAACACAGTAAAAATGTAAAGTGGGAAAGTAAAAGTAGAGCAGCAGCAGATGGCGCTGTGTTGCCTTTTTATTTGGGCACTTACAGTTGTTTTCAGTCGCTTTGGTGCATTTCCCGAATCTCAAATAGTTTATGTCTCAAAAGGAAACATGTATTTATGCCAATGGAAACATCGGTAGTCTACAATCCTTACGCCATTGTTTGTGAACAAATGTCATGTTGTCAATTTTACAGTTTGCGGTGCAATGCACAAGGAAGCATATTTAGGTAGCCTACTTTTATTTTTTAAAGTTACATTATTGTGTGTGTCTTTTAGTGCATTGTGCAAAGGAAAACGATGAAATAATGCCTATTTGCAGTGTTGTATAAAGTACTAGAAAGCAATACTTGAGTAAAAGTACAAGTATCGTACTAGGAAAAGACTTTGGTAGAAGTGAAAGTTACCTTTTAGAATGTTACTTACTTAAGTAAGTAAGACGTAAGTTACTTAAGTCTTAAAGTATTTGATATATACCGTACTTAAGTATCAAAAGTAATTTTCTGATATTTAATGTATTTGAAGTTAAAGTAAAAAGTAAAAAGCAAGCTTTATTTTTTATTTTAGTTTTATTTTGAACTTTTATTGTGAACTTTATTTTGGCTTTCTTATAGCCTAGTAAAGCATAAAGCATACTCAGGGTTCCCATATCTTCTTAATCTCACTCATCAAATCAAAATCACATTCTTTTCTAGGACTTTTCAGGCACAATTCTCTTAAGTTCAAAGAACAAACAGCATATGTTTAGAGCTGACATCAAAGAAAAAAAAACAGAAAGAGAAATGTCACGTATGAACTTCAGGTAAAAATGAAAAATAAATAACTTTTTTCTTTCAAAAATATAATTGACCTGCTTGTAGGGAGAACAGTTTGGTCATGTGTATGAGCATTTCTAGGGCTTACTTACTCCCCAGGTCACTATCTCACTCTCTCTCTCTCTCTCACACACACACACACACACACACAGGCCACCTATGTCCAGCAGCTACTAATATGCCAGTCATTAGTTGAAACTGTGTCTGTTCATCTTCAAAAGAAGCTCATCATTTTCAGTGGTCGACTGGTTGATCTGCTGCTCAGTCTCTCCTGGCCTCTACCATCCATCCTTCCTGACGCTTGTGTTTACTGTAGGGCCGGCTCGGCTATCCATATCTGAGAAAACTTTTTGGAAAAGACGGGCTATAGCCTATGGACCCAACCAACTCTTTTTGGGAGGGGAGAACTCCCTCACATAGGCTACAACCCATGCAGAGGCATTGCATTGGTGTCATGCACAGAATGCGGAACGTGTCCTTAAGAAAAGAGACTAACGTGCCTAATGTCAATATTTTTCCCTCGACCGGCCCAAAAGTGAAGCGGCCCACCGGGAATTCTCCCGATTGCCCACCCCGGGCCTGATTCAGTCTTACTGTTCTTGGACTAAAGACAAGTCCTGAGATGCTAAATAGCCTTTCACAGGCCGCTGAGGCAGGTAGCGGAATGTTCAGCTTCACAGAAAGCTCCCAATGTACAGAAACATTTCTTGCAAATACGGCCACGGGTGTATGACGTTATCTTCACCACTACCCTGTTCACCGAGTTCACCACTATCGTCGGGGTGGTCGTCTATGATAACGGGAGGTCCTCCAGGAGGTGCTTGTGCTTCCATGGCGGTTTCAATTGTGCGTCCTCCTCCTTTAGCAACAAACAATCGCCAAACCTCCCTTATTGCAGTCGCACACATTTCTTCTAATTTTATGTTTTAGTAACGAGTAACGAAGATGCTTAGTGGAAATTTAAATAGCGAAGTAAAGTAGCCTACAGATACGTGAAATTTCTACTTAAGTACAGTAACTTAGTATTTGTACTCCGTTACATTACAACACTGCCTATTTGTTTTATCGGGTAGCCTAGCAGAGACAGTTGTGTTCTAAATAGGCTACTATTCGGCATTTTGACAAACATGACATTAGCAATCGAAAACGTAAAAGAGCAGACACAATAAGTTGCATGGATGCACAAAAGTATTTACAGTCTGGGAGAAGCACTTACCAATATTGGGAGAAATTGCTTTTATGATGTGCACAAGTGATACGATGTATAGAGTTTGAACAAGCAGTTTTGAGAGTTTCAATTCGGGTCTGAGAAATGCACCAAAGCAACTGAGAAAAACTGATAAACCTAATAAACAGGTGCAACACTTTTAAACGGCTATAGTCTACATTTAAAACAATTTATTAGGTTGAAATGATGCCACTTCGAAAGCTTGTTTAGATCCAGTGAACCTGCTGTCATGGAAACGAAACGTCACACTTAGGTACTGTAGAATGTTCTGTGCTGTGAAAAGGTTTGTGACAACTACGTAATAGAGCTCTGATGTCACATAGCAATCATAGGAATGTTGCCGTGGTTTTGGAATCCTAATAAACACAGCAGAATATGGAAACAGTCAGTTGTATCAGATAAGCACACTTGAATTTGTATACTTTTGTTGAGCAAGAAAAGTTCAGACTTTCTATCGTTACATTTTGGTAAGTTCCTTTGTAAAGACATTATTATGGGAATTGTAGGCCTTTTTGCCATGTAAGCAGGCCAAGACACATAATGGTGACGCATCTATTGGAAAGAGGGCTAATTTTAGTGACCCTAAAGAATGAGGACAGACAGATTAATTTAATCTGTATGGAATTTCTCCAAATATAAATGAGATCATTATTAATGATAATGAATTATGTGTATATCAATAGACATGTACATGCTCTAGTGTGAAATAAATTGTAAAGACATAGAAATGGCACTGTAAGTCTTAAATCAAAATCTCACATTCAACTGTAGGAGGACCAGAGAGGTGACCAACAGAAAGAGAGAGAGAGATGGAGAGGAAGAGAGAGCGGAAGAGACTTCAGCAGGCAAGGCAAGAGCAGCAGGTGGATGAGGAGAGAGAAATGGACGCAGATGGACGTCAGGGCCAAACAGAAGGCAGAGAAACAGAGAGAGGTGGCAATAAAGCAGCAGGAGTTATCCCATGACATCAAACAACTGAACCATTTCATCCAAAAGGTGTCAGAAACAGACAAGGAACTGCATGAGATGGTAGGACACTTTACACGCTACTTCAACTTACATACATGCTTTGGAAGAGAAATGACTTTAAATATGGTGTTGATCGATCAATTTGTTTATCTGCTCCAGCATTACATTTTATACTAAATATTTGTCAGTACCAAATTCCGATTTGTTTATTGTTCATTAACACATTGCACTTTTGCTCATTTAATTGTATATTGCATTTGTACTTGTATGTTTTAGCTGGCTTTTCATGGTTATTGACAACCATATTTCCCTGTGTGGAGGTAAATAAAATGCTTTCCTAACTTTTCAAAAGGCTCACAAAGAGTTGGATAGACTGCGTAAGCTTGAACTGTTCTACCAAAACAAGAGAAGGAAAGCCCTCGAGAGAAAACAACAAATGGCAACATTACAGATTGAGCAGAGGCAACAAAGAGAGAGGAAGAAGGAGGAAGAGCGAGCGAGAGCTCTAACAAGAGATGTAGAAAGACTGGTTGGCTCGGATCAAACAGGGCTGTGGGGCATTGGCCAGTCTTATGGATGTGCAGGTGATGAAGAGAAGGTAAGCGTCTCTAAAACAATAATTTTATTTGTACATCTTTGCAACATTCATGTACTCTGTGCTTTATCCAATTAAAATGGTCAGTATAAGCCATTAAAAAAATAATTTCCAATTGCAGAGGGACATGGAGAGGTTGAGAGAGATTGAGCGAGCTCAGGAGCAAAAGCTACTGATGGAAAGATTGAAACAGGCTGAAGAAAGAATTCTAGCCTTGGAGAGGGAAAGGGAGACACATGCAATTGAGCTGAGGTCAAGAAATCAAGGTACCAATAAGCAAGAAATGGAGATGAACCAGCTCAAAAACCTAGAGAGAGAAAAGGAAAAGTTGGACAGAGACAAAGAGATACAGAGAGAAAGAGAACAATTACAAAAACTGGAATTGGAAACAGAAAGACAGATACAGAATAAAAGATTGAGAGAGCTGGAAAGGGAAAGAGAGAGGTTGCAAAAGATGGAGAGGCTGAAAGAAATGCAGAGAGAAAGGGAAAGGCATATACAGATGGAGAACCTGAAAGCATCAGGAAGAGAAAAAGAGATGAAGTTGGAAACAAGGGGGAAATCGGTTCATACAGGTACAGAGAGACAGACAGAACTAGAACCCCAAAAAGAAGTGGATCCGATAAAGCTACAGAGAAACAAAGAGTTGGAGACAGAGAAACAGAAGCAGCAAGAGATAGAACAGCTGAGCAAGCTAGATAGAGAAAAACAAAAGCAGAAAGAGATGGATAGAATTAAAGATTCGGAAAGAGTGAAAGCAAGACAGCAAGACAATGAGAAATTGGAAGGAATCAAAAGACAGGAAGAACTGAAGAAGCAATGGGAAGAAAAACAGAGAAAAATGGGACAAGAAATGGAGCGAAAACTTCTTCAAAAAAAGGAAGAAATGGAACAAGGTTTGAATGAGAGACAGCAAAAAATTGAGGAGGAGAGGCAGCAGAGAGAGAAGGAGATGGAGCGTTTGAAAGAGATGGAGAGAGATATCAAGAAGAAGGGAGAAATGGAACTGAGGGAGAAAGAGGAGAGACTCAGGGAGATGGAACTGAAGCAGCTGGAGGGGGTGAACAAGAAAATCAAAGAAAAAGAAGTGTTGGAAAGAAAAGCCAAAGAGGAGGAGAGGTTGAAAGAGCTGGAGAGCTCTAAAGAGTTAGAGAGGGAGAAACAGAAGACAGAGAGAGAACAGCTAAAAGTGTTCAAGACAGAGGAAGAAACGCAGAAAGAGATGGATAGATTGAACGACTTGGAAAGAGAAAAGGCAAGAAAACAACATCATGAGAAATTGGAAGAGATCAAGAGACAAGAAGAACTGAAGAAACAATTGGAAGATCAACAGAAAACAATGGGGGAAAAAATTTTGGAAAAGCACAGAGAAATGGAAAGACAACTTCTTCAAAAACAGAAAGAAATGGAACAAGGTTTGAATGAGAGACAGCAAAAGATTGAGGAGGAGAGGCAGCAGAGAGAGAAAGAGATGGAGCGTTTGAAAGAGATGGAGAGAGATATCAAGAAAAAAGGAGAGATGGAACTGAGGGAGAAAGAGGAGAGACTCAGGGAGATGGAACAGAAGCAGCTGAAGGAGTTGAACAAAAGGGCCATGGAAAATGAAAATCAGAAAGAAAATTTGGATAGAAAAGCCGAAAACCAGAAGAGAGCAGAACATGAAAGACATATGCAAATGGAGGTGGAGAAGCAAAGAGAGAGAGAAAGAGTTTTGGAGGAGCAACAAAGGGAGGTAGATGAGAAAAGATATCAGCTGCAATTACAAGAAGCTTCAGCGGCTGAAGAAAAGGAGAAACTCAAAGAAATTGAGAAAACAATGACATTGAAAAATAAAGATATGCTAAAACAGATGGAGAAAAGCTGGAGACAAACAGCCCGACAAAAGGAGGAGGAATGGGAAGCAAAATACAGAGAGATAGAAAAACAGAGAGAACAGGCAGAAAAGGATGCCATCAATGAGAAAGAAAGATTACAAGAGCTAAGGAGGGAAGAACAGAAAAGACAGATTCAAATTGAAAAAGAAAAACAAAAAGAGATAGAAAGACTGATGGATATCCAAAGAAAGGAGAATGAGAAGAGACAGAGAGATGTGGAGATGAGAGAGTTGGCTAAAAAGAGACAAGAAAAAGAGGAGAACCTTAGGCAAAGCCAGAGTGAACAAGATAAAAACACGGCTGACCTAAAACAAACCGAGGAAAAGTGGACAAAAGTAGCCCTGCAAAAGGATGATGAGTGGAAAGAGAAATGCAGAGAGATTGAAAAACAAAGAGAGGAGGCAGAAAAAGAGGCAAAAACGAGGGAAGAACAGGTGAAACACCTTGAGCAAGAGAAAAAGCAAAGTCAGATTCAAATAGAAGAGGAGAGACAAAATGAGAGAGAAAGGCTCCTAGAGATCCAAAAAATGGAGATGGAGGAGAGCCTAAGAGAGATGGAACAGAGAACATTGGAAATGGAGAAAAAAGAAGAGAAAAGACGTCAGTATATTGAGGAGAGAGAAAGAGAGATGGAACAGAAAAGGATGGAGATGGAGAGAAAAGAAGCTGAGAAAAGAAAAAGAGAGATGGAGCAAAAACAAGAACTGGAGTTACAAAAGGAAGAAGAAGCAGAGAAACTGAAGGAAATTGAGAAAAGCATAAAAGAAAAATGTGAGTCTGAGCTTAAACAAATAGAGGACAAGAGAGAAAAACATCAACAGCTTCAAACTGAAGAGGAAAAACAAAGAGAGTCACAAAGTCTACTCGAGATCCAGAGGAGGGAAAATGAAAATAGGCAAGCAGAAATGGACAACAGAAAGTTAGAAATGGAAAAGGAAGAAGTGGAAGCTAGACAAATGAAAGTGGAGGAAGAAAAGAAGGAAATAAACAGACAAATGGAAATGAGACAAAAAGAGACAGACAGAGAGATGGAAAGAACAGACACTGAAGCAAGAAAAACTAGACTGGACATTATTCGAGAACAACAACTAGAATTGGAAAAACAGGACGAACAGGACGAACAGGACAGACAAAGGGAGCTAGAAATGGAAAGAGAGAGAGAACAGGAAATTCAGAAACAGAGGGAAGAGGAAATGGAGAGAAAGAGACAAAAGGAAGAAATGCAAAGACAAAAACAAGAAGAAATGGAGAGTCAGACAAAGGATGAACAACAGGAGGACAAGGGAACATTCTGGGAACAAACTGATGATGAGCGTAGTGATGAGAGCAGTGATGAGAGTAATGATGATGAGAGGGAATCACAGGATGAGACAGATGATCCGGTCCGAGATAAAAGTATGAGAAGGAGGCTCATTGGATGGGTCAATGGAAAGATGAAAGAGCGATATGAGACAAAAATTGAGAGGACCATCATGAGAGAAGAGGAAGAAGGTGAAGAACCTTATTTTCAAGGTAAGTACCCAATAAATCTGTAAATATTCTGACTGAGATCCTTGTTTAAATACACATCTAAATTGGCCTGGAAGCCATGAATTTAACCCTGCCCACAAAATTTGAGGTTGGGAAATTCGGTCTGGACTTGTTCCATTGAGAAGCAACTATGCCTGAACTAACACCAATCAATTTGTCTGGGCGGGCTTTATAAGATGATTGACAGATGAGCAACGGTGCAGGAGCAGGGTACAGTTGAAACGCCCCATAATCACATCCCAATCATGCAGTATCAGAATCAAATTCTAAATAGAATTGAGTATGGCTACATCAGGCTACATCTGAATTTTACTGTATGTCTTCATCATCCTTAAATTTCACTGCTAATCTTAATGTTTTAACGAGTCATCAAATCTTTTCTCTCTGCAGTATTCAAAGGATACATGACCCGGGCCAAAAGAGAGCAGGAGAAACGCAAGAGCCTAGTGGATGCAGAGGCAAAAAGACAAAATCTAGAGTCATCCTGGCTTGAGTGGGAAAAAGAAAAGAAAGAGAAAAAGATAAAGAGGAAAGAGCAGAAGAAAGAGGCCAGAAGCCAAGCCCAGTTGGCCCGCATTCTCAAACTGAATGAAGAGGCTGACAGGAACCTTGATAAATGTAATGGCACTAACATCTACTCCTCCCAGAACAAACTCTTGAGGAAACAGATGATTGGCTGGGATAGGAAAAGAAAATAAGATCATCTTTATATTCATCCAAACATATTATTTGTCATTAAATTAATTTTGTTATAATTTATTTGTTCTTTTAAACTATTTACTTACTTTTTTTTTTTTTCACCAATAAACATTTAAAATATTTGTTATGTGTCCGGTCCATTTTCTGGGGTTGTTTTTCCCATTTCACAATCCTGTACACCGAATTGCCTGAATAATGATCAGACTTTTTCTCGCAAATTGTTTCAAATAACAGCCTCACTAAAAACATAGACGAACCATAATTTGATATGCAACAGGGCCGTAGTCACCATAGACTTTGGGGGGGACGTGTGATTAGCCGCCAGAATAATAAAATCAAAATACAAAATATGATTGGGCTAGGTCCAAACCTATGAGTAAGCATTCAGTGTAATATAGAGGTTATCAAAGATACTAGTTTGTATTTTCTTTTAAAATATACATTTTGGGATGGAGTCATACCACAGGTCTATATCCAGGGATGGATTATTGAATGGGCCTACTGGGCCCAAGAGCTCAGGGTGTGTGAAGTTGCTTCTCCGCCCTTCTCTTCTATTTCCACAAAACTCACAAGTCGTCATTATATAAAGGATCTTTTTTTTTTTTTTTAAAGTCTTCCTGGGAAGTATGCCCCCGGGCCCCCCTATCTTAACAGGGGAGGGTTTTTTTGCATCTATGCAGGGGTTCATAATCCATCCGTGCCTATGTCCGTCAAATGTTTGGTATATCCTAATTGACTGACTTAACTAATGACTTGTTTGTGATTTTAATAATATTTTTGCATGGCAGGAAATTTATTGAAATTCTGTTATTGAAATTCACACCGCACCACAGATTTGGTCCCCCCCAATGTTGACATCATGGCTACGGCCTTGATGCAAGATATGACAAATATATTTTCAGGCCAGGGTTTTCATTCTTAAACATTTTCTCCCACCTGCATATGCTTCAAAGTAGGCTACATGGGAAAACAATCTAGCCCAGAGTCCTGAATCGGGTCGGGTACCCGCATAAAAGTTGATAAAACGGGTGGATTGTGACATTCCTAAAATTCAAGGACGGGGATGCGGGCAGATAGTGTATTGTTACATCCCGGTCTAGGGCTTGTGGGATATAACAAAAACGGGCAGACACAAAACTTAATAAAATGGTGTATTTATTAATACAAAAAAAAACCCGTATGGAAAAATGTCTAAACCAAGAAAAACAAGGCCTCGGCGGCCAGGCGCTCACTCCTGGTCTCTCACCCCAGGGAGTGAGAGAGATGACGGCAAGTTGCACGGGCAAGGCCCGAGGCTGGCCCTAGTGGCAGCGATGTGCGGCAGCGACGGTGGCAACGAACGATCCCCACAGCTAGCAAGAGAGCTCAATGACGTCAGCCCCCTTTTAAAGGGCCGGGCTACCCTGACGTCATAGGGTTTCACACCACCCCTCAGCTGCGCCAATCTGCCTGGAAGCACAAAACAGAAGTAACAAACACAAATAATAAACAAGACCCACAGGGTCGTAACAGTATGATAACCAAAACAGTATTTTAGTTTGCTGAAATAAAACATAAATGAGAAATATTTGCAATATTTCTATGTCTAAATTACCATTACCACATCGCAAATATGTGTTAGTCAACGATAGGCTATGACCTTTGACCATCACGTCACTACTGCGACTTTGATTCCTTCGATGCATCTCGTAGTTGGAGCGTTGCCAGCATAGGAGAGGGAGTTATGGCTCTTTCCATTAGTCTCGTACGCCCACCTGTACAACATGTACAAATGAGTTGCTAGCGCAAACACTGGGGTTTGTAGTCTTTTTGGGAAGAACATGGATGCCACCAGGGCAGCAGCTGTCTCGTTGGTGCTGGACATTTGTCTAGAACGCGAGAACACGTCCCACATTCTCCCTCGTTGGGTATGGCCAATGAATTAATAATGAAAACATGTTTTAGTAACTGAATTTCTATAGAGATATCTGTATTGTAATGCAAATTAGGCCCGCATCCCACTTTAGGCGGGAGCAGAGCGTGTTGTTGTTCAAATCATCAAATCACATAGCAACTGTCAACTTGTAATTGACCTGTCGCTAAGCGCCACCCTTAGAACGCAGATAAGCCAATGACAGTCCAGCCTCAACAGACTCGGACATCAGCTCGAACAGAAACAACAGGGAAACAACTGACTTTGATAGCATACAGGGGTGCGTTTCCCAAAACCATTGCTACCCCATTAGCAACTTAGTTGGTTGGCAATGGGAAATTGCATTGCAACCAACAAAGTTGCTAACTAAGTTAGCAGCTATGGTTTTGGGAATCACACCCCAGTATAGGAAAGAGATACGTGACTTTCTGCTTATCCTGTTTAAAAAAAATGGGTGGTATTGGTGACGTTTTCACAAGCGAGGGCGTGTCGAGGTGTAATGCGGAGAGGCTAATGGCCTGACAGTCTGAACACAAACGTGTCAGGTTCATGAGGCTTGTAGCCTGGGCTACTATCACCAGGTGGCCCCTCAAATTACCCTAGCCTGGCCTGGCTCGTGGGTCGGAAGTCGGCTAAGGACTTCCATCCAGTTGCACTCACCCTCATCATCATAAAGTGCTTCGAGAGGCTGGTCCTGGCCCATCTCAAGACCTGCTTACCACCCTCACTGGACCTCTTCCAATTCACCTACTGTCAGAACAGGAGCACAGAGGATGCCATCTCTATAGCACTCTGCCCTGTCCCACCTTGATAATAGCAACATCTATGTGAGAATGCTGTTCATTGACTTTAGTTCAGCATTCCCCTCCAAACTGATCACCAAACTCAGTGAACTGGGCATCAATACCTCCCTCTGTAACTGGATTCTGGACTTCCTAACCAACAGACCTCAGTCTGTTAGGTTAGATAATCACCCCTCCTCAACCATCACTCTGAACACCGGTGTACCACAAAGATGTGTGCTGAGCCCTCTCCTCTACTCCCTCCTCACCTACGACTGTATCTGTACATGGCTCTAACACAGGGGTGGGCAACTAATTTCCCCAAGGGGCCACATGACAAACTGGGACTGTTGACGAGGGCCGGACCCAAAATACCGAACTCAAGTCTGAACTCAATTCTGTCCAATTCTATTCTGTTCTTGTATAACATTAATTAAATCATATGGTTTTGTTTACTACTACTCGTAAGAACAGATGAAAATGTGAGGGAGACAAAGGAAAAACAGCAATAGGCTATTTAATCTATGTCCAGTATTTAATCCTCATTCTCGAAAATGATTTTTTGACATTGACATTTTTTTTTTTCAGTTTTCAAAGACTGATATAAAAAAGTACTACAATATCTATATAATTAGGCTAGGCCATGAAAATGTGAAGGAGTCAGTACAACCATAGGCCTGTGCCACCATTTCATCAACACTCAGCAATATTTCATCATTAAATCATTACCATCATTAAATTAACTCTATGCAGAATTAGACTATGAAAATGTGGAGCAGACAATAGTAGGCTGTCATTAGTTAATCAACATGCACAAAGAAAACTATTTTAAAAATGTAGGCTATGTTTTTGCTTTAACTTTATGCACAAAACTGTGATTGGTCAACTCGCCCTGTGTGTTGAGCCGGCTGCTTCAAGCAACCTGTGGGTAGTAGCATCATACTAGTTCGCTAACATAAGCTTTGCAAATAAACTCAGACATATTTTGGTTACAATGACAGGGTTATCCGAATGTAAACTATCTATCTGCCAGTAACGTTTTGAAATTAACACTTCGTATCGCCAACAAACAGCAGGAGTTCGTTCTGACAACCTTTGCGGTGGTGAGCGACGCAGACATAAGACATCAAAACTTTGAAAGGTTTACGCCGACTTAAAGGCAACTGCACTGTGTCGACGCAGAAGCATAAATTCTATTCACCAGCACAATTCAGTGAGGGTGTTTAGGCCTACATCGTATGCATCCACGCACAAATGTATGGGCGTACAAATAGCAGTCGCTTTCAAAATAAAAGCAACGATATTGATTTGCGTGCATTATGTCTATGCTAGGCTCTTGACTATTTGTTGTTTCACGGACCTTACGCGGGCCGGTCAGGGAAAGCCCACGGGCCGGATGTGGCCCGCGGGCCGTATGTTGCCCATGTATGCTCTAACACCATTGTCAAGTTTGCAGACGACACTACGGTACGGTGAGAAGGTACGGTGACGGTATCTTGAATTTCCCCTTGGGAATCAATGAAGTATCTATCTATCTATCTATCTATCTATCTATCTATCTATCTGATTGGTCTCATCAGCAACAACGATGAAACGGCCTACAGGGAGGAGGTCCAGTACCTTACATCATGGTGCACTGACAACAACCTGGCTCTCAACTCCAAAAAGACCAGAGAGCTCATTGTGGACTTCAGGAAGTCTAAAGCTGGCACACACACCCCCATTCTCATCAACGGGACTGAGGTAGAGCGTGTCACCAGCTTCAAGATCCTGGGTGTCCACATCTCAGACCTCTCTTGGACCCTCAACACCTCTACCCTGATCAAGAAGGCTCACCAGCGTCTTTTCTTTCTGAGGAGACTAAAGAAGGTCCACCTGTCTCCCTAGATCCTGGTGAACTTTGCTAACTGTAACAACTGCTCTGCCCACGACCGAAAAGCACTGCAGAGGGTGGTGAAAACTGCCCAACGCATCACTGGTTCCTCACTCTCCTCCATCGAGGCCATCCAGGGAAAGCGATGCTTGCGTAAGGCAAGCAGCATCACCAAAGTCTGTTCTCACCCCAACCACAGACTGTTCTCCCCACTACCCTCCGGGAGGCGTGGCGTTACAGGTCTCTCTGCACCCGAACCAGCAGGTTCAGAGGAAGCTTCTTTCCTGCCGCTGTCACCTTACTGAACTCTAACTCTGCATCCCGGTGACAACCAATCAACTAAGCCCCCCCCCCGCCCGATGCCTCCTTGCCTGTGCCTGTTGAGGTGTCCACAACTTTGACAGGGACAACAAGGACAATTTTCACTACCCTATCCCACCCATAGTGTTCTATTTATTTACAAATGTACATACTGTAATTACACTTATACATAGCCTTATTTTACTGCTCTTCATACTACATCCTGTACATACACTTATTACTCTTATAATGTTACTGTATCTGCACTACAATGGTACTGTTACCACACTGCACATAGCTGTATATATCTGTCAATACGGTTCATACTGAATATCCATATTTATTCTGCTCTTATAAAGTAACTGCTAATACACTGCATATATCCTTACATTATTATTCTTACTACTATTATATTGTTACTGCTACTACATTGCACATATTTATATCTAATTTATAGTACTCTAAACCTCCTGTAAACCAACTGCATACTACTGCTGTAGTACTGCTGTAGATAGTGCTGTACTGCACTATCAGGGTTCTAAATTAACTTTTTTGATCACCAGCCAATGTGGCTGGTAACTTTTTAAAGTTACTAGCCAATCAGAATTTCTACTAGCCAATTTTTTTTCGGTGAAAATAAGAGAATTATGAGTTTATGAGATGAGTGTCACTGAATGCATTTGATCATTTTATTAACATTGTTGGCATGAATACATACCACAAAATATACACAGAAAGTGCAAACACTTCATTTCATGTTTGGGATATCGATCTATCTATCTATCTATCTATCTATCTATCTATCTACTGTATCTATTTCTCTGATGATATCCCCTGCTTCATTCCTCTTCTCGCCCCCATAAATCTGTCCCGACCACCACCGCATTTAGTTTAATCTTAACTTAATAAAAAGTTGATATCAATTATCATCAACAATGACAAGCCAGCTGGAAGCTGCCACTCGTTTTCTCCCCCTCTTGTGCGTGCTCAGAGCGTCCTCAATTAAATGGAGTAGCATGTCGACCCCTCCTCTGTATCTCGGTGCCCTATGCACAGTGCGTGATGCGTGTGGTGGTGGTGATCACTGATCAGGCAACTTTTTAAAACGGATAATTTTCGCCTATACAAGCTCCTCCGTTCCTCTCCATCTTCAGCTGACTCCATAGACAATAAAATAAACGATCTAGCTGCTTCAGGTTTTGCGGCCTCCGCTACATGACATCAGCCCCCCACAAAGGAAATAGGTAAACACAATGCGTTAATTGCGTTAATATTTCCTAACGTGTTATGTATTTGTGTTATGTAGCCTACTTTTTACTTTACTTTACTGGCTAACTCCCTCCCTCTTTCAGTCTATGCATCCTGCTCTGGCTCTGTTCGTTCTTCTAATTCCTTGAGTTTTCTGGTAGTTTTCTGGTTCGTTTCCATCGTCTCTCGCGCTGACAAACTGCGCGCAGCCAAAGGGCGTATGAAACGTCATCACGTAGCATTACGGCACAGTTATTTTAACACTATATTTCTTGTCCTGCCTATGCACCACCTGTCTATACTTTGTATATCACATTGCACTTTTCTGCTTTTTTGCACTTCTGGTTAGACGCAAACTGCATTTTGTTGGCTTTGTACTTGTACTCTGCACAATGACAAGTTGAATCTAATCGAATCTATTCTAATTTGAAAAAGGAAATTCATTTCCTCCTCTTTTTCCTACAGAAATAAACCACACTACTAATGATATCACTTTTTTATCAGATGATGATGTCACAAAGATTCTAAATTTGAATGTGGTGAGCAATATGGATTCTTTGCTTCACCAACTCATAGGATACATTTAAATGAAATTGATGTCATGTTTATGAACACTAATTATTAAACAGGTTATGTATTTGGTAAAGTGATTTTAAAAATACTCAGGCCGGGGGGGCGCTGTGGCGCAGCAGGCTACAGCGCCCATACCATGTACGGATCCAAGTGCCCACGGGGACCGAGGTTTGAGTCCGACCTGCGGTCATGTCCCGATCCCACCCCATCTCTCTCTCCCATTCACTTCCTGTCTGTCTTCACTGTCCTATCATAATAAAGGCAAAAAGCCCAAAAAATATACTTAAAAAAAAATGTTTTTAAAAAATACTCAGGCCGACAATAAGCAGTGAAATTTGCAAACTGTACTGTGTACATATACATACATCATCAAGGGTTAATGTTTTGGAAAATAGATATATCTATCATATTCTTATACACAGAGATATTATTTCATATTTCACCCCATGAACAAATAAAATATGACTTGTAAATAGGTGCATATTCATGTGGATTCAACCAAATTTTACATTGACTGCTGTTTTTATATCTGAATCTCAAAATTATGTCTTGGAGTGGATATCGATTCCTTAGTTAGATGTGTTTCAGCCGAAAATCCAAATTTGAAAGGAAATTATTTTCAAGCCCACTAATAATGATAGTGCTATTTCATCAGTTAATACATGTTTGTGCTTGAAATATTGTCTTTTGACTTAGTGTTGTTAATGTGGACATCAATTAAATTGTGTTAGTCCTATAAGACCTCTCCTAGACTGTCTTGATGATGTCAAGGCCTGGATGGCCTTACATTTTTTGAATTTTAATAACAACAAAACTGAAGTCCTCCTATTAGGACCCAGTGGAAATGACACCCAGGGTATGGACTTAGACTCCCTGTGGCCCTATGTAAAGCCCTCTGTAGCCTGGGTGTGATCATGGACGGAGATCTTACATTTGACAAACAGGTCAAGTCCGTAGTTAGAGCTAGTATCTTCCAGTTAAACAACGTATCTAAAATCAAGCTTTTCCTGACTTTTGTGGACTTTAAAAAAGTAATCGATGCCTTCATAACAACCAGACTGGACTACTGTAACTCCTTATATGTTGGTCTCAGCCAGGCCTCACTTTCCCGCTTGCAACTGGTTCAAAATACAGCAGCTCGCCTCTAAGCGAGATCACTCCCATCTTAGCTTCCCTTCACTGGATTCCATAGGATTAACTTTATTTTGCTAAGAACTTTTAAATGCTTAAATAGCAAAGCCGCCAGCTATCTCTCTGACATATAAATACTCCCCTGTAAGAAATCTTAGATGTTTTAAACTCTGGAACAACCCCAGTTCCTATGTGTGGACGCAAGGAGGCACTGTAGAAGTCTTGGTGGTGGAGAGACTATGTACTGGCAGAGGAGGCTTTGCTCGTCTTTTTGACTCTGGTGAGACTAGCTAGTGGCAGTGGCTAAAAGCAGAAGAGCAAGCAAGCAAACTAGCGAGGAAGCAACCTACACAGCATGCAGCATACACTATCTGCTACACCAGCGGTCCCCAACCACCGGGCCGCGGCCCGGTACCGGGCCGTGGGACATTCCTAACCGGGCCGTAGCCTACGACATGAGTTTAAAAAAAATTTAAACTAAATTTAATTTGCAATAATGTCACGTTTTTACATGGCATAGGCCTATATGCAGTTGTTTGATTGCACGCATGTTTGCATTTTGCAAGGTCTATTTTCTTACGTCTGTCTGTCCCGCCTTCAGCACTTTACATATTGCCTTTAGCGCTGCGCAGCCTCAGGTCAGCTCACTTCACTTGATCAGTTCTTGGCGAACGGTAGTATCACACGAAGTTAGCTAAACTGCTAGAATGAGCAACAAAAAACAAGCATCTTTAGCACTGGCCAGAGTGTTTGAGTTGCGAGAGCCGCTGCAGAGATTTCTTACAGAAAAAAAAGTCACGGTTAGCTGCACATTTTAGTGATGAGGACTGGGTGTCAAAACTCGCTTACCTGTGTGGCATATTCGGGTTGCTTAATGACCTCAACCTGTCACTCCAGGGGAGAATGACGACTGTCTTTAAACTGGCAGATAAAGTCACTGTATTTAAAGCCAAGCTTGATTTGTGTGGACGAATGGGAACGGGGTGTATTTGATATGTTCCAAACAGTAGTGGGGGTTTTGGGAGAGACTGAGGGGCCCTTTCTCTCGCAGCTGGTGCGCGATCACCTTGTTGCGCTTTCAAATGAGTTTGAGCGTTACTTCCCATCCTCCAAAGATCCACGGCAAACCAATGAGTGGGTCCGCAACCCATTTGTCAATATCCAGAATAGTCCTAACTTGTCAGCGCAGGAGGAAGAGCAGTTGATCGAAATTGCAAATGACGGTGGTCGAGTGTGTATGAGGAAACCTCTCTGGCGGGTTTTTGGATCAAAACCATAGCAGAATATCCCGAGATAGCCGTAAAAGCGCTGAAAACGTTGCTACCATTTTCCACCATGTATCTATATGCGAGGCCGGGTTTTCTGCAATGACTGCAACTAAGACCAAATTGCGCAATCGACTGGACATTTCAAACACACTGAAGGTGTCACTGTCTTCCATCACCCCCATGTTGCAGGGAAACAAGCACAGGGCTCCCACTGATTATATTCGTAATGCACGTTTAGTTCCCATGTTTTGTTCCCATATTTTGTTAAGCATGTTCACACTTGATGTCTTGATGTAGCTTCAAGTTGTTCAATTTTCATAGTTCATAGGCCTATTGTTAAATTTTTACTTCTTCAAGTTCACGTTTTTCACATTTTTAAGAGTTCGTTACCTTCATTGTTCATACATAGGCTAACTGGAGCTAGTTATTTTCAAGTAATGCATGCACAACACATATGGAACATGGAATTGTTGTTGAGAAGTGAAAATCAAGCAGCAACTGGGAGGTAACATTCATGATCCTCTTGTGTGTTCTCAAGAGCATGATGGGCTGTTGGACTGTTGGAGTGATGGACTGAGTCTTATGAACCTGTTCATAGATCATTAAGAACATAATGCTACATTTGTTCTACTCTCTCAGTGTAAGCCTATCTAGTCGAGTTGACACACTCAAAATGTTGGTTGATGATCAATTGGCTTACAAATAATTGCAATGTAATGATCTTTTTCTGTTCATTTTAAGCCAATATTACAGCCCGTACAGCCCATATAAGGCCAAACCACCAGTGAGTTTTGGGCAACTCTGAGTTTCAATGTGCTCTGTCTCAACATTGAGTGTGTAGTGTAGTACAGGACATTATGTTCAATACAGATGTGTACCGAATGTACCATGCAGTCTTTAACAGTAATCAACAGTAGCTTTTTTGCGTGCAGACCATGTTTCAAATTTGAGTCTCCACTCAAAAATATTAAGTGGCCATATGTCAGTTTAGTTAATTAACAAAAACATTTGACAGATTTTCAAAGCACCATTCCTGCTTACATGTCTTAAGCATGTCATTGTCAGTGAACGTTATATCTGTTTATATATGTTTACCTGTAAAAAAACAACATTATGCATATTAGTTGTTCATATTAAAATATATTTATTTTATTTGGCCACATTGAATCACAATACTAAAAGCCAAATTTGAAAAAAAAAAAGTTCTTTTACTTCTCTTTTGCCTACAGAAATAAACCACACTAATAATGATATACTTATCAAGCCTTGTGACTTTCTTGGAAATTTTAGCATTTCAAGTTTAGCACACTCTGTTAAATAAGAGAAGACAAACTAGGAAATCTTTATGATTTTATTGAATAAAAAAGTTTATTCTATTGCATTAGTTGACTAGCCTAGAAATCTAGACGCACCCTAGCGGCGGCAAATTAATTTGCTCAGCCTGTACGTCTAGTAGCAAACCATAGGAATTTCTATTGGCTAACACCGTGGATGTTATCCAATCACAGCACTCTATTTTGTTAGAGAGTCTTAAGGCGGGCTTAACAGGATAACGACAGTCCTGCGACGGTGAACAACAAGGAAGGTGGCTATGGCGAACGAAGAGCGGTTGTTTGAATCGGCGTTGGCGTCAACTTTGGAGGAGTTGGACTTTTCTTTGAAAGTTGAGCAACACAATGCACTTAAGTCATTCCTTTCGAAGAAGGATGTATTTGCCGTTTTGCCGACCGGATACAGATATGGTCGTAGCGCTGGCCTATTGCATGCCTAGGCAGTTTGAAAGACAATTCTCTGCCCGCCCCTTGGATTAAGCGAGGTGAATGGCTCGATTCCAGACTATACATTTCAATGATATAGGATGGCCCGCCAGGCTATTAGTTGACATCATTATAACATCATTTGTCTATTTAAAAAAACATATTACAAATTGGTTGTTCATATTAGGAAAGATTCATTACATTTGTCTGGAAACACAACAAGAAACTGAATAACATTTTAAAAGTCCATCATTTTTCTTCAAAGAGGAATAGTCTGCTTTTTCAGCAGTGTGTTTACTGTTGGATTTTCTCCCGACCTGTGGCATTGTCCTCTTTTGTCATCTTCTCCAACTGTTCTGTGGAATCCGCTGTTTTGCAGTTGATGGGCACTACCCTCTCAGAGATGGAAGGCATCTGTTTTCCTGGTGCTTCAATGTGAAGCTTTCCCTCTGCCAAACTGCAGGTCACAGCCTCAGGAGTCACCCCTTCTGGGAAATCAAACTCCCTCCTGAAGGCCTGGACCCTGTAGGAGTAGGAGCCTTTTCCATCTTCGTGTCTCTTCTCAGATTTGCCGCTCACTTGTAGCTTGTTGCCCACCTGTTTGACTGACAGCTCTTCTTCTATGCTACCCATATCTGGGAAAGTATAATGTGATCATGCTTGCATATATCTTAGGTCAGCCTTTATATTAGGGGAAAATACTTTGTGTCTGCATCCATGCCACTTGAAGCATGCTGGTAGAAATATCTATTCAAAAGCACAGTTGATCTGTCTTGATTCTGAAAGCAAGTTCATTATTTTGGGCTGCTATAGAATATATAACAATTTCAGCCCAAAGTTGGATAACATGTAGAATTTTTGCTGCAATTTCAAAACCGGATTACTCGGGAACCACTTACTGTACAGAGGTGTTCGTGAGATATACCACCGAGAGTGTGGAGATAGACGAAGCGCTGTGTGCACAATGGAAGATTAAATGGCATGTATATCCAAAGTTATTTTTTTTCGCGAACCGTTTATCACAACACCTAGCCGCTAATATCATGGGAAGGCTCAGGTTCTGCTCTTCCACGTGATATCTGTGTAATTTATGTGTGATAAGTACTCAGTGAACAATTCAACAGAGAATAATGGGTGTGAATTTGGACACATTTTGCGTCCGTTGGCCACAAGGGGTGGCCAGAGTTTATGTTGTGGTGGCCACGGCCACCCCTGGCCACCCCTGGGTGGCGCCCCTGTTCGGGTGGGAGGAACGTCGAGAATGGGAGGCAAAAGCTGGCAGAAATGAAATGACAATAAGTATGTGACGGTCCTAAATGTGACCGCACATATTTAATGCCCGAACGGCACAGACTATGGACTATGCCGTCTTATACACGCGCACATACACACAAATAAATGCAGACACATTAAACAATGTCACTCGCGCCAAATACATGGAAATAACACTAAACACAAAGACTATTTATTATGCGTAACATTTATTTCGTACAGGTTGGTGCAACTTCTGTGTAAATGTTTGCGTGTTATGTTACCAGCTGTGGTGGCGTCCTCTGTTGTTTTCTGACTGTCCGGCAGCAAAGGGGTGCCGTCGGGAAACAATGGACTTTTAATTGGGTTCCGGAGGGAACTGGCCACGTTCAAGTGGGAAGCGCCGAGGGGGGGAGCAGGGCAATCCTGATCAAGTTGCTCTGTATTTTCGTCCCTATATGTACCGCTTTGAATGTGTTTATTATGTGATGTTTATTTGAGTATGTTATTAGTTTATAGAGGAATATTATAATTTTGTCTCAGAGTCTGTCTTGTGAATTATGTGTTAATTGTTTGTTGTGTGTTCACCTGTAATTAAGAATGGTGCTGGTCACCTGTATATATGTTCACCTCTGTCAGTCTTAGTGAGTGCTAGTCTAGTCCTGTCCTGTGTGTTTGATGTGTAGGCCTAGTGACTCTTGAGATAGTTAAACAGAACTATTTATTTCATATTTACTTTTTCTTAGCCATTTATAACTATTTTTGCTTAGGATATTCCTCTTAATCACCTGTACTTGCTTGCTTTGATTTGGTAAGCCTTAAAATTAAATCAACATTTTTCATTACATCGCTGCTGTTCCTCTGACTCTGTGGCCAAAACCCAAAAAGAAGTCGAAACTCAAAACAGTTCCGTCACAAAGTAAAACAATCAAATGAAGATGCCGACCTCTGCCTTTGCTTCTCCCATATATTTATACATTTTTCGTCGTGCACTGCGTTTAAAGTGCCAAAATGAGAAGGCAAAAGGAGATGAACACAGTAAAAATGTAAAGTGAGAAAGTAAAAGTAGAGCAGCAGCAGATGGCGCTGTGTTGCCTTTTTATTTGGGCACTTACAGTTGTTTTCAGTCGCTTTGGTGCATTTCCCGAATCTCAAATAGTTTATGTCTCAAAAGGAAACATGTATTTATGCCAATGGAAACATCGGTAGTCTACAATCCTTACGCCATTGTTTGTGAACAAATGTCATGTTGTCAATTTTACAGTTTGCAGTGCAATGCACAAGGAAGCATATTTAGGTAGCCTACTTATATTTTTTAAAGTTACATTATTGTGTGTGTCTTTTAGTGCATTGTGCAAAGGAAAACGATGAAATAATGCCTATTTGCAGTGTTGTATAAAGTACTAGAAAGCAATACTTGAGTAAAAGTACAAGTATCGTACTAGGAAAAGACTTTGGTAGAAGTGAAAGTTACCTTTTAGAATGTTACTTAAGTAAAAGTCTTAAAGTATCTGATATATACTGTACTTAAGTATCAAAAGTAATTTTCTGATATTTAATGTATTTGAAGTTAAAGTAAAAAGTATAAAGCAAGCTTTATTTTTTATTTTAGTTTTATTTTGAACTTTTATTGTGAACTTTATTTTGGCTTTCTTATAGTAAAGCATAAAGCATACTCAGGGTTCCCATATCTTCTTAATCTCACTCGTCAAATCAAAATCACATTCTTTTCTAGGACTTTTCAGGCACAATTCTCAGTGTTCAAAAGTTCAAAGAACAAACAGCATATGTTTAGAGCTGACATCAAAGAAAAAAAAACAGAAAGAGAAATGTCACTTTTGTATGAACTTCAGGTAAAAATGAAAAATAAATAACTTTTTTCTTTCAAAAATATAATTGACCTGCTTGTAGGGAGAACAGTTTGGTCATGTGTATGAGCATTTCTAGGGCTTACTTACTCCCCAGGTCACTATCTCACTCTCTCTCTCTCTCACACACTAACACACACAGACAGGCCACCTATGTCCAGCAGCTACTAATATGCCAGTCATTAGTTGAAACTGTGTCTGTTCATCTTCAAAAGAAGCTCATCATTTTCAGTGGTCGACTGGTTGATCTGCTGCTCAGTCTCTCCTGGCCTCTTTCTACCATCCATCCTTCCTGACGCTTGTGTTTACTGTAGGGCCGGCTCGGCTATCCGTATCTGAGAAAACTTTTTGGAAAAGACGGGCTATAGCCTATGGACCCAACCGACTCTTTTTGGGAGGGGAGAACTCCCTCACATAGGCTACAACCCATGCAGAGGCATTGCATTGGTGTCATGCACAGAATGCGGAACGTGTCCTTAAGAAAAGAGACTAACGTGCCTAATGTCAATATTTTTTCCCTCGACCGGCCCAAAAGTGAAGCGGCCCACCGGGAATTCTCCCGATTGCCCACCCCGGGCCTGATTCAGTCTTACTGTTCTTGGACTAAAGACAAGTCCTGAGATGCTAAATAGCCTTTCACAGGCCGCTGAGGCAGGTAGCGGAATGTTCAGCTTCACAGAAAGCTCCCAATGTACAGAAACATTTCTTGCAAATACGACCACGGGTGTATGACGTTATCTTCACCACTACCCTGTTCACCGAGTTCACCACTATCGTCGGGGTGGTCGTCTATGATAACGGGAGGTCCTCCAGGAGGTGCTTGTGCTTCCATGGCGGTTTCAATTGTGCGTCCTCCTCCTTTAGCAACAAACAATCGCCAAACCTCCCTTATTGCAGTCGCACACATTTCTTCTAATTTTATGTTTTAGTAACGAGTAACGAAGATGCTTAGTGGAAATGTAAATAGCGAAGTAAAGTAGCCTACAGATACGTGAAATTTCTACTTAAGTACAGTAACTTAGTATTTGTACTCCGTTACATTACAACACTGCCTATTTGTTTTATCGGGTAGCCTAGCAGAGACAGTTGTGTTCTAAATAGGCTACTATTCGGCATTTTGACAAACATGACATTAGCAATCGAAAACGTAAAAGAGCAGACACAATAAGTTGCATGGATGTACAAAAGTATTTACAGTTTGGGAGAAGCACTTACCAATATTGGGAGAAATTGCTTTTATGATGTGCACAAGTGATACGATGTATAGAGTTTGAACAAGCAGTTTTGAGAGTTTCAATTGGGGTCTGAGAAATGCACCAAAGCAACTGAGAAAAACTGATAAACCTAATAAACAGGTGCAACACTTTTAAACGGCTATAGTCTACATTTAAAACAATTTATTAGGTAGAAATGATGCCACTTCGAAAGCTTGTTTAGATCCAGTGAACCTGCTGTCATGGAAACGAAACGTCACACTTAGGTACTGTAGAATGTTCTGTGCTGTGAAAAGGTTTGTGACAACTACGTAATAGAGCTCTGATGTCACATAGCAATCATAGGAATGTTGCCGTGGTTTTGGAATCCTAATAAACACAGCAGAATATGGAAACAGTCAGTTGTATCAGATAAGCACACTTGAATTTGTATACTTTTGTTGAGCAAGAAAAGTTCAGACTTTCTATCGTTACATTTTGGTAAGTTCCTTTGTAAAGACATTATTATGGGAATTGTAGGCCTTTTTGCCATGTAAGCAGGCCAAGACACATAATGGTGACGCATCTATTGGAAAGAGGGCTAATTTTAGTGACCCTAAAGAATGAGGACAGACAGATTAATTTAATCTGTATGGAATTTCTCCAAATATAAATGAAATCATTATTAATGATAATGAATTATGTGTATATCAATAGACATGTACATGCTCTAGTGTGAAATAAATTGTAAAGACATAGAAATGGCACTGTAAGTCTTAAATCAAAATCTCACATTCAACTGTAGGAGGACCAGAGAGGTGACCAACAGAAAGAGAGAGAGAGATGGAGAGGAAGAGAGAGCGGAAGAGACTTCAGCAGGCAAGGCAAGAGCAGCAGGTGGATGAGGAGAGAGAAATACAGAGGCAGATGGACGTCAGGGCCAAACAGAAGGCAGAGAAACAGAGAGAGGTGGCAATAAAGCAGCAGGAGTTATCCCATGACATCAAACAACTGAACGATTTCATCCAAAAGGTGTCAGAAACAGACAAGGAGCTGCATGAGATGGTAGGACACTTTACACGCTACTTCAACTTACATACATGCTTTGGAAGAGAAATGACTTTAAATATGGTGTTGATCAATTTGTTTATCTGCTCCAGCATTACATTTTATACTAAATATTTGTCAGTACCAAATTCCGATTTGTTTATTGTTCATTAACACATTGCACTTTTGCTCATTTAATTGTATATTGCATTTGTACTTGTATGTTTTAGTTGGCTTTTCATGGTTATTGACAACCATATTTCCCTGTGTGGAGGTAAATAAAATGCTTTCCTAACTTTTCAAAAGGCTCACAAAGAGTTGGATAGACTGCGTAAGCTTGAACTGTTCTACCAAAACAAGAGAAGGAAAGCCCTCGAGAGAAAACAACAAATGGCAACATTACAGATTGAGCAGAGGCAACAAAGAGAGAGGAAGAAGTAGGAAGAGCGAGCGAGAGCTCTAACAAGAGATGTAGAAAGACTGGTTGGCTCGGATCGAACAGGGCTGTGGGGCATTGGCCAGTCTTATGGATGTGCAGGTGATGAAGAGAAGGTAAGTGTCTCTAAAACAATAATTTTATTTGTACATCTTTGCAATATTCATGTACTCTGTGCTTTATCCAATTAAAATGGTCAGTATAAGCCATTAAAAAAATAATTTCCAATTGCAGAGGGACATGGAGAGGTTGAGAGAGATTGAGCGAGCTCAGGAGCAAAAGCTACTGATGGAAAGATTGAAACAGGCTGAAGAAAGAATTCTAGCCTTGGAGAGGGAAAGGGAGACACATGCAATTGAGCTGAGGTCAAGAAATCAAGGTACCAATAAGCAAGAAATGGAGATGAACCAGCTCAAAAACCTAGAGAGAGAAAAGGAAAAGTTGGACAGAGACAAAGAGATACAGAGAGAAAGAGAACAATTACAAAAACTGGAATTGGAAACAGAAAGACAGATACAGAATAAAAGATTGAGAGAGCTGGAAAGGGAAAGAGAGAGGTTGCAAAAGATGGAGAGGCTGAAAGAAATGCAGAGAGAAAGGGAAAGGCATATACAGATGGAGAACCTGAAAGCATCAGGAAGAGAAAAAGAGATGAAGTTGGAAACAAGGGGGAAATCGGTTCATACAGGTACAGAGAGACAGACAGAACTAGAACCCCAAAAAGAAGTGGATCCGATAAAGCTACAGAGAAACAAAGAGTTGGAGACAGAGAAACAGAAGCAGCAAGAGATAGAACAGCTGAGCAAGCTAGATAGAGAAAAACAAAAGCAGAAAGAGATGGATAGAATTAAAGATTCGGAAAGAGTGAAGGCAAGACAGCAAGACAATGAGAAATTGGAAGGAATCAAAAGACAGGAAGAACTGAAGAAGCAATGGGAAGAAAAACAGAGAAAAATGGGACAAGAAATGGAGCGAAAACTTCTTCAAAAAAAGGAAGAAATGGAACAAGGTTTGAGTGAGAGATCGCAAAGGATTGAGGAGGAGAGGTATCAGCGAGAGAAGGAGATGGAGCGTTTGAAAGAGATGGAGAGAGATATCAAGAAGAAGGGAGAAATGGAACTGAGGGAGAAAGAGGAGAGACTCAGGGAGATGGAACTGAAGCAGCTGGAGGGGGTGAACAAGAAAATCAAAGAAAAGGAAGAGTTGGAGAGAAAACTCAAGGAGGAAGAGAGGTTGAAAGAGCAGGAGAGACATAAAGAGAGGCAGAAGGAGATGGAAGAGCTGAAGAAGCTGAAGAAAGAGGAAGTGTTTGAGAGTCAGGAAATATTGAAGAAGCAGTGGGAAGTGAAACAGAAAATGATGGAAAAAGAAATGGAGAAAAAGCAAAGAGTAATGGAAAGAAAGTTTCAAGAAAAACAAAAAGAAATGAAACAATGTTTGAGTGAGAGATCGCAAAGGATTGAGGAGGAGAAGCAGCAGAGAGAGAAGAAGATGGAGCGTTTGAAAGAGATGGAGAGAGATATCAAGAAAAAAGGAGAGATGGAATTGATGGAGAAAGAGGAGACACTCAGACAGATGGAACTGAAGCAACTGGATGAGTTGAACAAGAAAACCAAAGAAAAAGAAGTGTTGGAAAGAAAAGCCAAAGAGGAGGAGAGGTTGAAAGAGCTGGAGAGCTCTAAAGAGTTAGAGAGGGAGAAACAGAAGACAGAGAGAGAACAGCTAAAAGTGTTCAAGACAGAGGAAGAAACGCAGAAAGAGATGGATAGATTGAACGACTTGGAAAGAGAAAAGGCAAGAAAACAACATCATGAGAAATTGGAAGAGATCAAGAGACAAGAAGAACTGAAGAAACAATTGGAAGATCAACAGAAAACAATGGGGGAAAAATTTTTGGAAAAGCACAGAGAAATGGAAAGACAACTTCTTCAAAAACAGAAAGAAATGGAACAAGGTTTCAATGAGAGACAGCAAAAGATTGAGGAGGAGAGGCAGCAGAGAGAGAAAGAGATGGAGCGTTTGAAAGAGATGGAGAGAGATATCAAGAAAAAAGGAGAGATGGAACTGAGGGGGAAAGAGGAGAGACTCAGGGAGATGGAACAGAAGCAGCTGAAGGAGTTGAACAAAAGGGCCATGGAAAATGAAAATCAGAAAGAAGATTTGGATAGAAAAGCCGAAAACCAGAAGAGAGCAGAACATGAAAGACATATGCAAATGGAGGTGGAGAAGCAAAGAGAGAAAGAAAGAGTTTTGGAGGAGCAACAAAGGGAGGTAGATGAGAAAAGATATCAGCTGCAATTACAAGAAGCTTCAGCGGCTGAAGAAAAGGAGAAACTCAAAGAAATTGAGAAAACAATGACATTGAAAAATAAAGATATGCTAAAACAGATGGAGAAAAGCTGGAGACAAACAGCCCGACAAAAGGAGGAGGAATGGGATGCAAAATACAGAGAGATAGAAAAACAGAGAGAACAGGCAGAAAAGGATGCCATCAATGAGAAAGAAAGATTACAAGAGCTAAGGAGGGAAGAACAGAAAAGACAGATTCAAATTGAAAAAGAAAAACAAAAAGAGATAGAAAGACTGATGGATATCCAAAGAAAGGAGAATGAGAAGAGACAGAGAGATGTGGAGATGAGAGAGTTGGCTAAAAAGAGACAAGAAAAAGAGGAGAACCTTAGGCAAAGCCAGAGTGAACAAGATAAAAACACGGCTGACCTAAAACAAACAGAGGAAAAGTGGACAAAAGTAGCCCTGCAAAAGGATGATGAGTGGAAATGCAGAGAGATTGAAAAACAAAGAGAGGAGGCAGAAAAAGAGGCAAAAACGAGGGAAGAACAGGTGAAACACCTTGAGCAAGAGAAAAAGCAAAGTCAGATTCAAATAGAAGAGGAGAGACAAAATGAGAGAGAAAGGCTCCTAGAGATCCAAAAAATGGAGATGGAGGAGAGCCTAAGAGAGATGGAACAGAGAACATTGGAAATGGAGAAAAAAGAAGAGAAAAGACGTCAGTATATTGAGGAGAGAGAAAGAGAGATGGAACAGAAAAGGGTGGAGATGGAGAGAAAAGAAGCTGAGAAAAGAAAAAGAGAGATGGAGCAAAAACAAGAACTGGAGTTACAAAAGGAAGAAGAAGCAGAGAAACTGAAGGAAATTGAGAAAAGCATAAAAGAAAAATGTGAGTCTGAGCTTAAACAAATAGAGGACAAGAGAGAAAAACATCAACAGCTTCAAACTGAAGAGGAAAAACAAAGAGAGTCACAAAGTCTACTCGAGATCCAGAGGAGGGAAAATGAAAATAGGCAAGCAGAAATGGACAACAGAAAGTTAGAAATGGAAAAGGAAGAAGTGGAAGCTAGACAAATGAAAGTGGAGGAAGAAAAGAAGGAAATAAACAGACAAATGGAAATGAGACAAAAAGAGACAGACAGAGAGATGGAAAGAACAGACACTGAAGCAAGAAAAACTAGACTGGACATTATTCGAGAACAACAACTAGAATTGGAAAAACAGGACGAACAGGACGAACAGGACAGACAAAGGGAGCTAGAAATGGAAAGAGAGAGAGAACAGGAAATTCAGAAACAGAGGGAAGAGGAAATGGAGAGAAAGAGACAAAAGGAAGAAATGCAAAGACAAAAACAAGAAGAAATGGAGAGTCAGACAAAGGATGAACAACAGGAGGACAAGGGAACATTCTGGGAACAAACTGATGATGAGCGTAGTGATGAGAGCAGTGATGAGAGTAATGATGATGAGAGGGAATCACAGGATGAGACAGATGATCCGGTCCGAGATAAAAGTATGAGAAGGAGGCTCATTGGATGGGTCAATGGAAAGATGAAAGAGCGATATGAGACAAAAATTGAGAGGACCATCATGAGAGAAGAGGAAGAAGGTGAAGAACCTTATTTTCAAGGTAAGTACCCAATAAATCTGTAAATATTCTGACTGAGATCCTTGTTTAAATACACATCTAAATTGGCCTGGAAGCCATGAATTTAACCCTGCCCACAAAATTTGAGGTTGGGAAATTCGGTCTGGACTTGTTCCATTGAGAAGCAACTATGCCTGAACTAGAGCAGTTTGGCGAGTTAACACCAATCAATTTGTCTGGGCGGGCTTTATAAGATGATTGACAGATGAGCAACGGTGCAGGAGCAGGGTACAGTTGAAACGCCCCATAATCACATCCCAATCATGCAGTATCAGAATCAAATTCTAAATAGAATCGAGTATGGCTACATCAGGCTACATCTGAATTTTACTGTATGTCTTTCTCTCTGCAGTATTCAAAGGATACATGACCCGGGCCAAAAGAGAGCAGGAGAAACGCAAGAGCCTAGTGGATGCAGAGGCAAAAAGACAAAATCTAGAGTCATCCTGGCTTGAGTGGGAAAAAGAAAAGAAAGAGAAAAAGATAAAGAGGAAAGAGCAGAAGAAAGAGGCCAGAAGCCAAGCCCAGTTGGCCCGCATTCTCAAACTGAATGAAAAGGCTGACAGGAACCTTGATAAATGTAATGGCACTAACATCTACTCCTCCCAGAACAAACTCTTGAGGAAACAGATGATTGGCTGGGATAGGAAAAGAAAATAAGATCATCTTTATATTCATCCAAACATATTATTTGTCATTAAATTAATTTCGTTATAATTTATTTTTTCTTTTAAACTATTTACTTACTTTTCACTTTTTTTTTTTTTTCACCAATAAACATTTAAAATATTTGTTATGTGTCCGGTCCATTTTCTGGGGTTATTTTTCCCATTTCACAATCCTGTACACCGAATTGCCTGAATAATGATCAGACTTTTTCTCGCAAATTGTTTCAAATAACAGCCTCACTAAAAACATAGACAAACCATAATTTGAAATGCAAGATATGACAAATATATTTTCAGGCCAGGGTTTTCATTCTTAAACATTTTCTCCCACCTGCATATGCTTCAAAGTAGGCTACATGGGAAAACAATCTAGCCCAGAGTCCTGCATCGGGTCGGGTACCCGCATAAAAGTTGATAAAACGGGTGGATTGTGATATTCCCAAAATTCAAGGACGGGGATGCGGGCAGATAGTGTATTGTTACATCCCGGTCTAGGGCTTGTGGGATATAACAAAAACGGGCAGACACAAGACTTAATAAAATGGTGTATTCATTAATACAAAAAAAACCCGTATGGAAAAATGTCTAAACCAAGAAAAACAAGGCCTCGGCGGCCAGACGCTCACTCCTGGTCTCTCACCCCAGGGAGTGAGAGAGATGACGGCAAGTTGCACGGGCAAGGCCCGAGGCTGGCCCTAGTGGCAGCGATGTGCGGCAGCGACGGTGGCAACGAACGATCCCCACAGCTAGCAAGAGAGCTCAATGACGTCAGCCCCCTTTTAAAGGGCCGGGCTACCCTGACGTCATAGGGTTTCACACCACCCCTCAGCTGCGCCAATCTGCCTGGAAGCACAAAACAGAAGTAACAAACACAAATAATAATCAAGACCCACAGGGTCGTAACAGTATGATAACCAAAACAGTATTTTAGTTTGCTGAAATAAAACATAAATGAGAAATATTTGCAATATTTCTATGTCTAAATTACCATTACCACATCGCAAATATGTGTTAGTCAACGATAGGCTATGACCTTTGACCATCACGACACTACTGCGACTTTGATTTCTTCGATGCATCTCGTAGTTGGAGCGTTGCCAGCATAGGAGAGGGAGTTATGGCTCTTTCCATTAGTCTCGTACGCCCACCTGTACGACATGTACAAATGAGTTGCTAGCGCAAACACTGGGGTTTGTAGTCTTTTTGGGAAGAACATGGATGCCACCAGGGCAGCAGCTGTCTCGTTGGTGCTGGACATTTGTCTAGAACGCGAGAACACGTCCCACATTCTCCCTCGTTGGGTATGGCCAATGAATTAATAATGAAAACATGTTTTAGTAACTGAATTTCTATAGAGATATCTGTATTGTAATGCAAATTAGGCCCGCATCCCACTTTAGGCGGGAGCAGAGCGTGTTGTTGTTCAAATCATCAAATCACATAGCAACTGTTAACTTGTAATTGACCTGTCGCTAAGCGCCACCCTTAGAACGCAGATGAGCCAATGACAGTCCAGCCTCAACAGACTCGGACATCAGCTCGAACAGAAACAACAGGGAAACAACTGACTTTGATAGCATACAGGGGTGCGTTTCCCAAAACCATTACTAACCCATTAGCAACTTAGTTGGTTGGCAATGGGAAATTGCATTGCAACCAACAAAGTTGCTAACTAAGTTAGCAGCTATGGTTTTGGGAATCACACCCCAGTATAGGAAAGAGATACGTGACTTTCTGCTTATCCTGTTTAAAAAAAATGGGTGGTATTGGTGACGTTTTCACAAGCGAGGGCGTGTCGAGGTGTAATGCGGAGAGGCTAATGGCCTGACAGTCTGAACACAAACGTGTCAGGTTCATGAGGCTTGTAGCCTGGACTACTATCACCAGGTGGCCCCTCAAATTACCCTAGCCTGGCCTGGCTCGTGGGTCTGAAGTCGGCTAAGGACTTCCATCCAGTTGCACTCACCCTCATCATCATAAAGTGCTTCGAGAGGCTGGTCCTGGCCCATCTCAAGACCTGCTTACCACCCTCACTGGACCTCTTCCAATTCACCTACTGTCAGAACAGGAGCACAGAGGATGCCATCTCTATAGCACTCTGCCCTGTCCCACCTTGATAATAGCAACATCTATGTGAGAATGCTGTTCATTGACTTTAGTTCAGCATTCCCCTCCAAACTGATCGATCACCAAACTCAGTGAACTGGGCATCAATACCTCCCTCTGTAACTGGATTCTGGACTTCCTAACCAACAGACCTCAGTCTGTTAGGTTAGATAATCACCCCTCCTCAACCATCACTCTGAACACCGGTGTACCACAAGGGTGTGTGCTGAGCCCTCTCCTCTACTCCCTCTTCACCTACGATAGTACATCTGTACATGGCTCTATCACCATTGTCAAGTTTGCAGACGACACTACGGTACGGTGCAAAGGTACGGTGACGGTATCTTGAATTTCCCCTTGGGGATCAATGAAGTATCTATCTATCTATCTATCTATCTATCTATCTATCTGATTGGTCTCATCGGCAACAACGATGAAACGGCCTACAGGGAGGAGGTCCAGTACCTTACATCATGGTGCACTGACAACAACCTGGCTCTCAACTCCAAAAAGACCAGAGAGCTCATTGTGGACTTCAGGAAGTCTAAAGCTGGCACACACACACCCCATTCTCATCAACGGGACTGAGGTAGAGCGTGTCACCAGCTTCAAGATCCTGGGTGTCCACGTCTCTGAGGACCTCTCTTGGACCCTCAACACCTCTACCCTGATCAAGAAGGCTCACCAGCGTCTTTTCTTTCTGAGGAGACTAAAGAAGGTCCACCTGTCTCCCTAGATCCTGGTGAACTTCTACTGCTGCAACATCGACAGCATCCTCACCAACTGTGTCACAGTTTGGTAACTGTAACAACTGCTCTGCCCACGACCGAAAAGCACTGCAGAGGGTGGTGAAAACTGCCCAACGCATCACCGGTTCGTCACTCTCCTCCATCGAGGCCATCCAGGGAAAGCGATGCTTGCGTAAGGCACGCAGCATCACCAAAGACTGTTCTCACCCCAACCACAGACTGTTCTCCCCACTACCCTCCGGGAGGCGTGGCGTTACAGGTCTCTCTGCACCCGAACCAGCAGGTTCAGAGGAAGCTTCTTTCCTGCGGCTGTCACCTTACTGAACTCTAACTCTGCATCCCGGTGACAACCAATCAACTAAGCCCCCCCCCCCCCGCCCCGCCCCGCCCGATGCCTCCTTGCCTGTGCCTGTTGAGGTGTCCACAACTTTGACAGGGACAACAAGGACAATTTTCACTACCCTATCCCACCCATAGTGTTCTATTTATTTACAAATGTACATACTGTAATTACACTTATACATAGCCTTATTTTACTGCTCTTCATACTACATCCTGAGTGTACATACACTTATTACTCTTATAATGTTACTGTATCTGCACTACAATGGTACTGTTACCACAATGCACATAGCTGTATATATCTGTCAATACGGTTCATACTGAATATCTATATTTATTCTGCTCTTATAAAGTAACTGCTAATACACTGCATATATCCTTACATTATTATTCTTACTACTATTATATTGTTACTGCTACTACATTGCACATATTTATATCTAATTTATAGTACTCTAAACCTCCTGTAAACCAACTGCATACTACTGCTGTAGTACTGCTGTAGATAGTGCTGTACTGCACTATCAGGGTTCTAAATTCACTTTTTTGATCACCAGCCAATGTGGCTGGTAACTTTTTAAAGTTACTAGCCAATCAGAATTTCTACTAGCCAATTTTTTTTGGTGAAAATAAGAGAATTATGAGTTTATGAGATGAGTGTCACTGAATGCATTTGATCATTTTATTAACATTGTTGGCATGAATACATACCACAAAATATACACAGAAAGTGCAAACACTTCATTTCATGTTTGGGATATTGATCTATCTATCTATCTATCTATTTCTCTGATGATATCCCCTGCTTCATTCCTCTTCTCGCCCCCATAAATCTGTCCCGACCACCACCGCATTTAGTTTAATCTTAACTTAATAAAAAGTTGATATCAATTATCATCAACAATGACATGCCAGCTGGAAGCTGCCACTCGTTTTCTCCCCCTCTTGTGCGTGCTCAGAGCGTCCTCAATTAAATGGAGTAGCATGTCGACCCCTCCTCTGTATCTCGGTGCCTTATGCACAGTGCGTGATGCGTGTGGTGGTGGTGATCACTGATCAGGCAACTTTTTAAAACGGATAATTTTCGCCTATACAAGCTCCTCCGTTCCTCTCCATCTTCAGCTGACTCCATAGACAATAAAATAAACGATCTAGCTGCTTCAGGTTTTGCGGCCTCCGCTACATGACATCAGCCCCCCACAAAGGAAATAGGTAAACACAATGCGTTAATTGCGTTAATATTTCCTAACGTGTTATGTATTTGTGTTATGTAGCCTACTTTTTACTTTACTTTACTGGCTAACTCCCTCCCTCTTTCAGTCTATGCATCCTGCTCTGGCTCTGTTCGTTCTTCTAATTCCTTGAGTTTTCTGGTCGTTTTCTGGTTCGTTTCCATCGTCTCTCGCGCTGACAAACTGCGCGCAGCCAAAGGGCGTATGAAACGTCATCACGTAGCATTACGGCACAGTGGTCATGGGAAATGTAGGAACTACTGCCAGGGGGACATATGACCGAGAGCAGAGCCTTATGTATCATGCACGTAATGCTTCATGCATCACTGGCCAAACTGGCTACTAAGTTTTTATTAACACCCGCCAAAATTAATTTTAACCCGCATTTTGCGGGTTGGCGGGCAGGGGCGCCTTAATACCACCCGAGGCCCCTGGGCTATATGTTTCTTAACCGCAAATATTAATTATGATTAAATGATACCCGGCCCGCGATCTGACCCGACACATAGCGTGCGCTTTTGGTTAATAATATTCAATGTAGCCTATTATTCAGCCTATGTAAAACCTTTACATAAACAGGAACAGAATGCCCTCGAATCACGTCAGCCACATGACATTGCTTATCAAAAAGGCTAGCCTACTGCACGAAAACAAGCGTTGAACTTTTACAACACATGTTGTAGGCTAAGTTAAGATGGGTAGGCTACACATATGGACGTTTAAAAGCTTTTCAAAAGTGCGTGTTTGTCGTGTCGGGGGGTTCCCCAGGAGTTTTTTTTTAAAATCCTGTCTACTTAACACACCAGTTTAACGCAGTTTGGGAGGGACAGAAATACTTTTAGCCTATAACAAGCTGGCTCATGTGACGTGAACATGGCTACCTTATGCATTATCACTACACTACACGGAGACATATCTCACGTTAACAAGGGAGACAACATAACATAGACTATTATATGTGCGAACGGGTTAGCACAAACTTAGCTGTTGGTGAACGGAGATGCAGATCACTAATTCATGTCTTTGCGCCACAGCCCATGTTCTGCGTTCACTCCAATGAGACAAGTGAAATACATGTTTTTAAAGCCGTTTCATTTCCAGGCTATTTGCTACGATATTTACCTGCTATGCCTTCTGTTTTCATGGACAGTTACAGGAATCCACGTCATTCGTTTATCGTTGCTTCAATCCTACCCACGTTATCTCCAGAGTTTGTATGATAAGTTTGTCAGTCAGTTTCAGCCTCTCCTCTAGCTCCTCTACACCCGTTGGAATTTATTACGTTTTGTTACATTTTGTTACACTTTAGAATTGGAGAAGACAAATGGGGCCTCTGCATGGATGTAAGAGCAGTACGATGTGCTCAATTATTTAGGCTAGCTCCAGAGTATAATGACGCCGCGAATACGGACACGCCGTTTATTATTATTGATTATCATTATTATTATTATAGTATAGGTCAATTTTGAAAATAAATTAACCCTGAAGGCAAATCATGTTAATTTTTGGCATACAACACTTTTAGGGGTTTTGAAGGGTGCTGAATTCAAATCTTCTGTATGCCAGGCTCAAAAATGTCCCATAATGCCTCAAAATTGAGAAATCCAATATGGCCGCCACCGCCAGGTCAAAATCTAATTAATCACTTATCTTTAGGACTGTACAAGGTAAAAACCTGAATGTAATGTGCTTTTATAGGTTTTCACATATAGGGAATTCAATGCCATGCTCAGATTTAAGATCAAGACTAGAGAAAATGCTTGAAATTAATGTACATGGTTAAAATTGTTGTCTCGGATAACGAATAATTCATGAAAAAAGGACCATGAAACAGGTTGATGGCTTTCTGAAGAATTTACTTGAAACATGTTTTTTATTTTTATATTTTAACTATCTATTTATATTATTTATCTGTATTTTAACTATTTATTTAGTATTTGAAGAAAATGCTTGAAACTCTTAAGCTATTACTACTAGATTTGCCTACTATTGAAATATTGTACCTGAGCCTATTGTTTTGATGTCAGTGTGCTATGATGACATGTTTGCCCATCCCACCCCTACCCGTACCCCTACACACACAAATACCCATATGTAACCCTGAATGAGGCCACACCCTCTACCTATACACTGAGGAGGCACTTTTTAGCAATTATGTCGCTCCTCTCACATGATGCTCAGCAGTAACAGGTAAACTATAACATAATATCACAACAATTTGTTTAGGACCATGTAATACATCTATAATAGCATGTGAATATTGTTATGTGAGGATTATGTATAGGCTAACTGAATAATTAATATATCGTAAGAAACTAAAAAAACGTTAGCTAGTTAGCCTTTGTGAATAGGAAGAAGCTAACTAGAGCCTCGACTCTCCGGGATGTGGGCCCCCTCGACAAGATGTTGGCCGCAGCATACAAGGCCCCCGGCACATGAACTGCTCTGAGAGAGCTGAACAGGGGATGAGCCCAGAGCCACAGGTCTGTCGACAGGCTGCAAAGACCTGGAGACCCCAAGCCCCCCTGTCTGTTGATGTAGGCCGCAGTCACCGTGCTGTCGGTCCTCACCATCACATCTTAGCCACGGTAGATAGTGTCGGAGGGCGAGGAGAGCAGCCCTCAGCTCCAGGACATTGATGTGCTGGGATAGCCAAGGGTCCGTCCAGAGACCATTGATGCCCTGACCATCGAGAATGGCGCCCCAGCCTACTGGGGATGCGTCTGTAAATACGACCCAGTCACGAATCTCTGGTTCCATGGCACTCTCCTTCTCGGTGTTGGCGGGATCTCTCCACCAGTATAAGGCCCTGTGAAGCCTGCGGGACACAGTCACCTTGGCCTGGGAGGGCCCTTGGGGGCACAGACCAAGGCTCAACAGGCACCTCTGGACTGGGCGCATGTGAAGGCCCATAAGGCCCAAGAGGCGAAGGCAGAGTTTCCACTCCACCTGGGCGTGCAACGTGAAGCAACTGAGACATTGAGACGGTTGCCCTCCTGGAGTCCAGGACCATGCCCAGGAAGGTGGTGACCTGGGAAGGCTGGAGCCTGCTTTACTTGGGATTGGGGCGCAAGCCAAAGTCCTGAATGTGCTTCAACAGCAAGGCCACGTGTAGGCGGCATTGCACTTCTGAGGTTGCACAGATGAGCCAGTCGTCTAGATAGTTTAATATCCTCAGCCCCCTCTGCCTCCATGCACCTGGTAAAGGTTCGGGGGGCCAGAGAGATTCCAAATGGGGGGACTTGGAACTCGAAGACCTGACCCTCGAACGCAAACCTCAGGAACTGCCAATGCCCTGGCCATGGGTATCTGAAAATAAGCATCCTGTAGGTCGATGGTAGCAAACCAGTCCCCTGCATTGATGGCCTGCTGCACCCTCGGAACTGTGATGAACCTGCACCTCAGAGACCGGTGTACGTTGAGAGCCCTGAGGTCTAAAATAGGACGAAGGTCCTCTGTGTGCTTGGGTACAGGAAAATAATGGGAGAAGAACCCCGCTTGGGGGTCTGAACTCCTCACTTCCCTTATCGCCCTTTTGTCCAGGAGGGTGGACCGCTCTGCACATAAGGTCTGAGCGTGGGTCATGGTGGAGAGCACCCATGGATCTGCTCCAGCCAAGCCTTAATGCATCGAGCTGAGAGGTGAGGCTGGCTGGCCCGGAGATTGTCAGGAATGACGAGAGCACCTGGAGAGGCCACGGCTAGTAGCACGCTGGCCCCCTGGCCAGCTTGTGGGCGGCCACCCCGCCCCTGGGATGCCTGAAGCCGCTGCCTGAGATCAGTCGGCCCCCAAGACGGATGCCGCAAGGTAGGTGTTGGCTGAGGCGTGAATGCTCTAGGGCGCCTAGCGCCCCTGGTACGCCCGCCAAGAGACCCTCTCACCTCTTCTGCACAGGGCCAGCTGTCACATGCCTGCTGTGGGCCGAACATGGACCCAGGCTCCACCGGCACTCTCAAAAGACGTTCTCTGTCTGCCTGCTGGAGCTGAGATTAAGGCAGCCAGAGATGGCGTCTAGCTACTTAGAACTGAGGCAAGGAGCGGCCCGATGCCACTGCCTGCTCGTTAGACACTGCAGTGAGGTACACAGAGGCTGACTGGAGCTCTATCAAAAGAGTGGGATCACCGGCACTGCTTTGCAAGAGACCAGAGAGGTGTCGAACATACAGGGACAGAATGGCCGCTGTGTTAGCCAGTCGGCCTTGCATCACTATGGGCCTATGCAGCTTACCCAGCAGAGCCTCCATAGTCCTGCCATTGGCACTGAGGCAGGAGGGACCACCAAAGAGGGAGTTGGGGGAGTTGAAGAGGGGCTCCAAAGCTTGATCCACTGGGGGGAGCGAGCCACAACCTATCAGCCCTTCACCGTGCATGTTGGAAAGCACCTTAGCCTGGCCAGACCACCTATGAAAAGTAGTTGGGGAGGAAATCTGGCGACAGACCAATCGCTAAAGTCTGGTAGGAGGGGAATAAGCGCCGCCACTGGGCGCACAGTCATGTCTGTGTGGAACCTAGACGCAGAGGCAAGAGGCTTCTCTGGAAGGGGAATATCAAGAGCCCTGGATGCCCTGCCAAGGACCTCCTCAAACAGACGGGCCAGCTCGCCTCCCACGGGGCTGGCTGCACAGGGCAGTGCACAAGGTAGCTCCTCTCCCTCAGACGCAAGAACCGTCTCAACGTCCACAATGGCCTCCTCATCTTCCTCCTCCAGCTCATGCGGACTGGTAGAAGGAGCAGGTTGGGGAACTGCAGGCTTGTAAGGCTGCTGAGGACTCCCCAAGCGCCCTGGCTACTCTTGCCATCTTCCTTGACGGAACCTCGGAAACAGGAGAACCCGCACGTTTACCAGAGAAAAAACGACAAC
The DNA here is from genome assembly GCF_046254945.1 of Alosa pseudoharengus. Lineage (NCBI taxonomy): Eukaryota > Metazoa > Chordata > Actinopteri > Clupeiformes > Clupeidae > Alosa > Alosa pseudoharengus. Next base: position 30,159,050 of record NW_027468657.1, read on the forward strand.
GGGCTTCCCTTGTGTGCGTAGGCATAATTAAACAATTCATGCATGACTCGGGGGCGCCAAGAAAGCATGCCCAAACACAACACACACTTATCAGGCCATCCAAATGTGCATGATCAGTTAGTGCCACAGCTACTATCTCTCACCAATTCCAAAAGCTTGTAAGGAGATCACCACCTATGGTTGCGTCAAGGGATGTCTAAGCCAGCGCTACAGTTGCAGGAAAAGTTGCATGTTATGCATGGAGTCATGCAGTTGCAGCAGCACCTGTCAGAACACTGCTGGAGAGGAGGATGAGGATGATTAGGATAGCCTAAGTGTGTAGCCTACCTCTTCATACCAAGAAGTTTAAAGAATTGATTAGAACAGAATGGATTAATTACTAACTAAATAGGTAAATATGCATTATTAAATAAATAGTTAAAATACAGATAAATAGATAAATACAGATAAATAATATAAATATATAATTGAAATATGGTAATCAACCTTGCTTCTAAACATGTTTCAAGTAAATTCTTCAGAAAGCCATCAACCTGTTTCATGGTCCTCTTTTTTCATGAATTATTCATTATCCGAGAAAACAATTTTAACCATGTACATTAATTTCAAGCATTTTCTCTAGTATTGATCTTAAATCTGAGCATGACATTGAATTCCCTATATGTGAAAACCTATAAAAGCACATTACATTCAGGTTTTTACCCTGTACAGTCTAAAAGATAAGTGATTAATTAGATTTTGACCTGGCGGCGGCGGCCATATTGGATTTCTCCGTTTTGAGGCATTATGGGACATTTTTGAGCCTGGCATACAGAAGATTTGAATTCAGCACCCTTCAAAACCCCTAAAAATGTTGTATGCCAAAAATTAACATGATTTGCCTTCGGGACTTTAAATAAGCACATTTTCCAAAATCCTGCCTAGTCTATTAGGAGGCCCCTCATTGGTCGAGGCCCCTGGGCTGAAGCCCAGGTAAGCCCCTGCATTAAGGCGCCAGTGTTGGCGGGTGTTAATTTAGAACCCTGTGCACTATATTTCTTGTCCTGCCTATGCACCACCTGTCTATACTTTGTATATCACATTGCACTTTTCTGCTTTTTTGCACTTCTGGTTAGACGCAAACTGCATTTTGTTGGCTTTGTACTTGTACTCTGCACAATGACAAGTTGAATCTAATCGAATCTATTCTAATTTGAAAAAGGAAATTAATTTCCTCCTCTTTTTCCTACAGAAATAAACCACACTACTAATGATATCACTATTTTATCAGATGATGATGTCACAAAGATTCTAAATTTGGATGTGGTGAGCAATATGGATTCTTTGCTTCACCAACTCATAGGATACATTTAAATGAAATTGATGTCATGTTTATGAACACTAATTATTAAACAGGTTATGTATTTGGTAAAGTGATTTTAAAAATACTCAGGCCGGGGGGGCGCTGTGGCGCAGCAGGCTACAGCGCCCATACCATGTACGGATCCAAGTGCCCACGGGGACCGAGGTTTGAGTCCGACCTGCGGTCATGTCCCGATCCCACCCCATCTCTCTCTCCCATTCACTTCCTGTCTGTCTTCACTGTCCTATCATAATAAAGGCAAAAAGCCCAAAAAATATACTTTTAAAAATAAATAAATAAATACTCAGGCCGACAATAAGCAGTGAAATTTGCAAACTGTACTGTGTACATATACATACATCATCAAGGGTTAATATTTTGGAAAATAGATATATCTATCATATTCTTATACACAGAGATATTATTTCATATTTCACCCCATGAACAAATAAAATATGACTTGTAAATAGGTGCATATTCATGTGGATTCAACCAAATTTTACATTGACTGCTGTTTTTATATCTGAATCTCAAAATTATGTCTTGGAGTGGATATCGATTCCTTAGTTAGATGTGTTTCAGCCGAAAATCCAAATTTGAAAGGAAATTATTTTCAAGCCCACTAATAATGATAGTGCTATTTCATCAGTTAATACATGTTTGTGCTTGAAATATTGTCTTTTGACTTAGTGTTGTTAATGTGGACATCAATTAAATTGTGTTAGTCCTATAAGACCTCTCCTAGACTGTCTTGATGATGTCAAGGCCTGGATGGCCTTACATTTTTTGAATTTTAATAACAACAAAACTGAAGTCCTCCTATTAGGACCCAGTGGAAATGACACCCAGGGTATGGACTTAGACTCCCTGTGGCCCTATGTAAAGCCCTCTGTAGCCTGGGTGTGATCATGGACGGAGATCTTACATTTGACAAACAGGTCAAGTCTGTAGTTAAAGCTAGTATCTTCCAGTTAAACAACGTATCTAAAATCAAGCTTTTCCTGACTTTTGTGGACTTTAAAAAAGTAATCGATGCCTTCATAACAACCAGACTGGACTACTGTAACTCCTTATATGTTGGTCTCAGCCAGGCCTCACTTTCCCGCTTGTAACTGGTTCAAAATACAGCAGCTCGCCTCTAAGTGAGATCACTCCCATCTTAGCTTCCCTTCACTGGATTCCATAGGATTAACTTTATTTTGCTAAGAACTTTTAAATGCTTAAATAGCAAAGCCGCCAGCTATCTCTCTGACATATAAATACTCCCCTGTAAGAAATCTTAGATGTTTTAAACTCTGGAACAACCCCAGTTGCTATGTGTGGACGCAAGGAGGCACTGTAGAAGTCTTGGTGGTGGAGAGACTATTTACTGGCAGAGGAGGCTTTGCTCGTCTCTTTGACTCTGGTGAGACTAGCTAGTGGCAGTGGCTAAAAGCAGAAGAGCAAGCAAGCAAACTAGCGAGGAAGCAACCTACACAGCATGCAGCATACACTATCTGCTACACCATTGCACTGAACTGTGTTTCTCTGCACAGCTTGCTCTGCAAAGCTAGAAGGAACAGAACATTGTTTTCAAGATTCTCAGATTTTAATGGACTCCTCTCAACCTGAACAAATAGACGAGGTGGTCTTTTTCTCCTTTTTCCAAAAATATCCACATTTTTATAGAATCAATTCACTCACTCACAGGTTTTTAGGTCTTGTTTTTGTTTTAAATTTGGTTTTCTGATTCAGACATTCAGTATTTCTGTCTACATTTGTGGACTTGCATCTATAGCAATATTCAGCATATGGTATCTGAGAAGTGAAAATCAAGCAGCAACTGGGAGGTAACATTCATGATCCTCTTGTGTGTTCTCAAGAGCATGATGGGCTGTTGGACTGTTGGAGTGATGGACTGAGTCTTATGAACCTGTTCATAGATCATTAAGAACATAATGCTACATTTGTTCTACTCTCTCAGTGTAAGCCTATCTAGTCGAGTTGACACACTCAAAATGTTGGTTGATGATCAATTGGCTTACAAATAATTGCAATGTAATGATCTTTTTCTGTTCATTTTATGCCAATATTACAGCCCGTACAGCCCATATAAGGCCAAACCACCAGTGACTTTTGGGCAACTCTGAGTTTTAATGTGCTCTGTCTCAACATTGAGTGTGTAGTGTAGTACAGGACATTATGTTCAATACAGATGTGTACCGAATGTACCATGCAGTCTTTTACAGTAATCAACAGTAGGCTTTTTTGCGTGCAGACCATGTTTCAAATTTGAGTCTCCACTCAAAAATATTAAGTGGCCATATGTCAGTTTAGATAATTAACAAAAACATTTGACAGATTTTCAAAGCACCATTCCTGCTTACATGTCTTAAGCATGTCATTGTCAGTGAACGTTATATCTGTTTATATATGTTTACCTGTAAAAAAAAACATTATGCATATTAGTTGTTCATATTAAAATATATTTATTTAATTTGGCCACATTGAATCACAATACTAAAAGCCAAATTTGAAAAAAAAAAAGTTTTTTTACTTCTCTTTTGCCTACAGAAATAAACCACACTAATAATGATATACTTATCAAGCCTTGTGACTTTCTTGGAAATTTTAGCATTTCAAGTTTAGCACACTCTGTTAAATAAGAGAAGACAAACTAGGAAATCTTTATGATTTTATTGAATAAAAAAGTTTATTCTATTGCATTAGTTGACTAGCCTAGAAATCTAGACGCACCCTAGCGGCGGCAAATTAATTTGCTCAGCCTGTACGTCTAGTAGCAAACCATAGGAATTTCTATTGGCTAACACCGTGCATGTTATCCAATCACAGCGCTCTATTTTGTTAGAGAGTCTTAAGGCGGGCTTAACAGGATAACGACAGTCCTGCGACCATGGAGGTATTATATATAACTGGAGAGAGTGACTAAGTCCCGCCCTCCATACAAATGAATGGCGGAGGCTAGGCTATTAAATCCGGCCAATTCATAGTCAACGCCATCTTGAACACTGGGGTTCGGATTCAGCGCCAGTCGGCTCTGACCATGCGCCAAGTTACAAAGCTGGAAATGACGCATGGACCAACGTCGATTTTTATTGGATATTCTGTAAAAAGAGAGTCGTCCTCCAGTAAGAGGGTGGCGATAATGCACATAAAGTCCTTGCCTCATAACAAGAAGAAGAAAAAGTTGATCGGGAACGCGCATGGAGTCCGAGTGGAGTCGGCCTGAAGCGCAACTTAATTTCATTGGATAACACAGCCGCTCTAACTAAGAGCGGTCTGCCTCACTGATCTATTATAGATCAGTGGGTCTGCCTGCTGTCCTGCTGCTAATATGCATTCGAACATGACGTGAAATATCCGTAGTCGAACTATAAATAAACTATTCGATTTTTAGTGCCAAGTGTAGCGCATTTTTACAGTCTATGATTAGTTTGTTTTTTATTTTATTGTTTGCCATCTCATAGCGGGTGCTCTAAACGTATTCTAGCGTTGGCCCATGACCAAATCAAGCCAATAATAGCCAGTAGCCACAATAATGACTGGAGCCAGAGCCCTCAATAGCCACCCTGTTTTGAAAATAATATTGAAGATAGTATTGAAGATAACGCACAAAACGGTCAGCCTGAGCGGACAATTACGTCCCCAACTCATCTAAAATGTGGAGTCTTTACTTTGAGTTGTACACCGCAGATGGTAAAGTAACGGTTAAAGAGAATGTTGTCTGCGGACTCAGCAAAAAACAGTTTACTTACGCATCCACGACGTCCAATCTTGGCGCTCACCTGTGGAGTTACCATCCAAATGAGGCAGCGGTGTCAGAGGCACAGTAGACGGCCAGAGCATCGCCAGGCGTCCAACATTGTATGATTGCATTTCCGTAAATCCTAAATTATGTCCAGGGTCTGCTATTTACTTAGGCTGCAAAGCACAGGTATTTATTTGAGGTATGCTTATTCGAGGCAGACCTTTATTTCTTACATTGTACGTTATTGTGAGACATGCGTTTTGTTTGGAGCGGCATACCAGGCTATCAAACGCAGACGATTTTCGGTTTTGGTATGGGATTTAATTTACTTTTTGACTTTTATTATATAGTTAAATGTTGAGGCTGATGGGCATTTAAATATAGAGGGTATTTGATGATCACTGTAAAGTTTCGTGTAGTTGAAAAAGTGTTGGAATTTCCAGCTGTTTATTGCGAGACAAGGCCTTTTTCATTCATTGAACGTGCGCTGTGCTCTAATGGAATCCTTATTGCATAGAGAAGTAGCCTAAATTTATTTTATTTTTTTTTAATTATGCATGGTTTACTTTTTATTAAATTCGTAGGCTGGAATGCCTCGCGGCAATAATTGTGTTTAAATGTAGTAGCCTAGTGCTTCAGCCTCTAGCAAGCTCCAAAGGGGGCGGCTATAGAGAGGTCTTTATGCCGCTGTTGTGTAATTTATTGTCTTTAATCATGTTTAGGCTACGTTTGTTCGGGACAAACAACAACGAAACAAGATCAATACAATTTTCTTTATTTGTTTATTTGTCATATGATGGATAAACAACCATAATATGCACGTCTTCTCATAGGATCCTCAAGAAATACGGACTGAATAACGTTTGGCTGTAGCCGCCGGATAGGTACCCGCCCACCAACATGTACGCGCATGAGAGCTCGTGCCCAACACGGATTTTCGTGCATGGAGCTGGTTCCAAATGCTCCATGCAGCGCCATATTTGAAAATGGCGTATGCTAACATGCCGAAGCTAATCTGCACGCTCTTGACCCCCTGCCTGCGACGGTGAACAACAAGGAAGGTGACTATGGCGAACGAAGAGCGGTTGTTTGAATCGGCGTTGGCGTCAACTTTGGAGGAGTTGGACTTTTCTTTGAAAGTTGAGCAACACAATGCACTTAAGTCATTCCTTTCGAAGAAGGATGTATTTGCCGTTTTGCCGACCGGATACAGATATGGTCGTAGCGCTGGCCTATTGCATGCCTAGGCAGTTTGAAAGACAATTCTCTGCCCGCCCCTTGGATTAAGCGAGGTGAATGGCTCGATTCCAGACTATACATTTCAATGATATAGGATGGCCCGCCAGGCTATTAGTTGACATCATTATAACATCATTTGTCTATTTAAAAAAACATATTACAAATTGGTTGTTCATATTAGGAAAGATTCATTACATTTATCTGGAAACACAACAAGAAACTGAATAACATTTTAAAAGTCCATCATTTTTCTTCAAAGTCTCCTTTTTCAGCAGTGTGTTTACTGTTGGATTTTCTCCCGACCTGTGGCATTATCCTCTTTTGTCATCTTCTCCAACTGTTCTGTGGAATCCGCTGTTTTGCAGTTGATGGGAACTACCCTCTCAGAGATGGAAGGCATCTGTTTTCCTGGTGCTTCAATGTGAAGCTTTCCCTCTGCCAAACTGCAGGTCACAGCCTCAGGAGTCACCCCTTCTGGGAGATCAAACTCCCTCCTGAAGGCCTGGACCCTGTAGGAGAAGGAGCCTTTTCCATCTTCGTGTCTCTTCTCAGATTTGCCGCTCACTTGTAGCTTGTTGCCCACCTGTTTGACTGACAGCTCTTCTTCTATCCTACCCATATCTGGGAAAGTATGATGTGATCATGCTTGCATATATCTTAGGTCAGCCTTTATATTAGGGGGAAATACTTTGTGTCTGCATCCATGCCACTTGAAGCATGCTGGTAGAAATATCTATTCAAAAGCACAGTTGATCTGTCTTGATTCTGAAAGCAAGTTCATTATTTTGGGCTGCTATAGAATATATAACAATTTCAGCCCAAAGTTGGATAACATGTAGAATTTTTGCTGCAATTTCAAAACCGGATTACTCGGGAACCACTTACTGTACAGAGGTGTTCGTGAGATATACCACCGAGAGTGTGGAGATAGACGAAGCGCTGTGTGCACAATGGAAGATTAAATGTCATGTATATCCAAAGTTATTTTTTTTCGCGAACCGTTTATCACAACACCTAGCCGCTAATATCATGGGAAGGCTCAGGTTCTGCTCTTCCACGTGATATCTGTGTAATTTATGTGTGATAAGTACTCAGTGAACAATTCAACAGAGAATAATGGGTGTGAATTTGGACACATTTTGCGTCCGTTGGCCACAAGGGGTGGCCAGAGTTTATGTTGTGGTGGCCACGGCCACCCCTGGCCACCCCTGGGTGGCGCCCCTATTCGGGTGGGAGGAACGTCGAGAATGGGAGGCAAAAGCTGGCAGAAATGAAATGACAATAAGTATGTGACAGTCCTAAATGTGACCGCACATATTTAATGCCCGAACGGCACAGACTATGGACTATGCCGTCTTATACACGTGCACATACACACAAATAAATGCAGACACATTAAACAATGTCACTCGCGCCAAATACATGGAAATAACACTAAACACAAAGACTATTTATTATGCGTACAGGTTGGTGCAACTTCTGTGTAAATGTTTGCGTGTTATGTTACCAGCTGTGGTGGCGTCCTCTGTTGTTTTCTGACTGTCCGGCAGCAAAGGGGTGCCGTCGGGAAACAATGGACTTTTAATTGGGTTCCGGAGGGAACTGGCCACGTTCAAGTGGGAAGCGCCAAGGGGGGGAGCAGGGCAATCCTGATCAAGTTGCTCTGTATTTTCGTCCCTATATGTACCGCTTTGAATGTGTTTATTATGTGATATTTATTTGAGTATGTTATTAGTTTATAGTGGAATATTATAATTTTGTCTCAGAGTCTGTCTTGTGAATTATGTGTTAATATTTTGTTGTGTGTTCACCTGTAATTAAGAATGGTGCTGGTCACCTGTATATATGTTCACCTCTGTCAGTCTTAGTGAGTGCTAGTCTAGTCCTGTGTGTTTGATGTGTAGGCATCACAAGTACAAAGTTTCACAAAGTAAAAAAATCAAATGAAGATGCCGACCTCTGCCTTTGCTTCTCCCATATATTTATACATTTTTCACTGCACTGCGTTTAAAGTGCCAAAATGAGAAGGCAAAAGGAGATGAACACAGTAAAAATGTAAAGTGAGAAAGTAAAAGTAGAGCAGCAGCAGATGGCGCTGTGTTGCCTTTTTATTTGGGCACTTACAGTTGTTTTCAGTCGCTTTGGTGCATTTCCCGAATCTCAAATAGTTTATGTCTCAAAAGGAAACATGTATTTATGCCAATGGAAACATCGGTAGTCTACAATCCTTACGCCATTGTTTGTGAACAAATGTCATGTTGTCAATTTTACAGTTTGCAGTGCAATGCACAAGGAAGCATATTTAGGTAGCCTACTTTTATTTTTTAAAGTTACATTATTGTGTGTGTCTTTTAGTGCATTGTGCAAAGGAAAACGATGAAATAATGCCTATTTGCGGTGTTGTATAAAGTACTAGAAAGCAATACTTGAGTAAAAGTACAAGTATCGTACTAGGAAAAGACTTTGGTAGAAGTGAAAGTTACCTTTTAGAATGTTACTTAAGTAAAAGTCTTAAAGTATTTGATATATACTGTACTTAAGTATCAAAAGTAATTTTCTGATATTTAATGTATTTGAAGTTAAAGTAAAAAGTAAAAAGCAAGCTTTATTTTTCATTTTAGTTTTATTTTGAACTTTTATTGTGAACTTTATTTTGGCTTTCTTATAGTAAAGCATAAAGCATACTCAGGGTTCCCATATCTCCTTAATCTCACTCATCAAATCAAAATCACATTCTTTTCTAGGACTTTTCAGGCACAATTCTCTTAAGTTCAAAGAACAAACAGCATATGTTTAGAGCTGACATCAAAGAAAAAAAAACAGAAAGAGAAATGTCACATTTGTATGAACTTCAGGTAAAAATGAAAAATAAATAACTTTTTTCTTTCAAAAATATAAATGACCTGCTTGTAGGGAGAACAGTTTGGTCATGTGGTATGAGCATTTCTAGGGCTTACTTACTCCCCAGGTCACTATCTCACTCTCTCTTTCTCACACACACACACACACGCCACCTATGTCCAGCAGCTACTAATATGCCAGTCATTAGTTGAAACTGTGTCTGTTCATCTTCAAAAGAAGCTCATCATTTTCAGTGGTCGACTGGGAATTCTCCCGATTGCCCACCCCGGGCCTGATTCAGTCTTACTGTTCTTGGACTAAAGACAAGTCCTGAGATGCTAAATAGCCTTTCACAGGCCGCTGAGGCAGGTAGCGGAATGTTCAGCTTCACAGAAAGCTCCCAATGTACAGAAACATTTCTTGCAAATACGGCCACGGGTGTATGACGTTATCTTCACCACTACCCTGTTCACCGAGTTCACCACTATCGTCGGGGTGGTCGTCTATGATAACGGGAGGTCCTCCAGGAGGTGCTTGTGCTTCCATGGCGGTTTCAATTGTGCGTCCTCCTCCTTTAGCAACAAACAATCGCCAAACCTCCCTTATTGCAGTCGCACACATTTCTTCTAATTTTATGTTTTAGTAACGAGTAACGAAGATGCTTAGTGGAAATTTAAATAGCGAAGTAAAGTAGCCTACAGATACGTGAAATTTCTACTTAAGTACAGTAACTTAGTATTTGTACTCCGTTACATTACAACACTGCCTATTTGTTTTATCGGGTAGCTTAGCAGAGACAGTTGTGTTCTAAATAGGCTACTATTCGGCATTTTGACAAACATGACATTAGCAATCGAAAACGTAAAAGAGCAGACACAATAAGTTGCATGGATGCACAAAAGTATTTACAGTTTGGGAGAAGCACTTACCAATATTGGGAGAAATTGCTTTTATGATGTGCACAAGTGATACGATGTATAGAGTTTGAACAAGCAGTTTTGAGAGTTTCAATTGGGGTCTGAGAAATGCACCAAAGCAACTGAGAAAAACTGATAAACCTAATAAACAGGTGCAACACTTTTAAACGGCTATAGTCTACATTTAAAACAATTTATTAGGTAGAAATGATGCCACTTCGAAAGCTTGTTTAGATCCAGTGAACCTGCTGTCATGGAAACGAAACGTCACACTTAGGTACTGTAGAATGTTCTGTGCTGTGAAAAGGTTTGTGACAACTACGTAATAGAGCTCTGATGTCACATAGCAATCATAGGAATGTTGCCGTGGTTTTGGAATCCTAATAAACACAGCAGAATATGGAAACAGTCAGTTGTATCAGATAAGCACACTTGAATTTGTATACTTTTGTTGAGCAAGAAAAGTTCAGACTTTCTATCGTTACATTTTGGTAAGTTCCTTTGTAAAGACATTATTATGGGAATTGTAGGCCTTTTTGCCATGTAAGCAGGCCAAGACACATAATGGTGACGCATCTATTGGAAAGAGGGCTAATTTTAGTGACCCTAAAGAATGAGGACAGACAGATTAATTTAATCTGTATGGAATGTCTCCAAATATAAATGAGATCATTATTAATGATAATGAATTATGTGTATATCAATAGACATGTACATGCTCTAGTGTGAAATAAATTGTAAAGACATAGAAATGGCACTGTAAGTCTTAAATCAAAATCTCACATTCAACTGTAGGAGGACCAGAGAGGTGACCAACAGAAAGAGAGAGAGAGATGGAGAGGAAGAGAGAGCGGAAGAGACTTCAGCAGGCAAGGCAAGAGCAGCAGGTGGATGAGGAGAGAGAAATACAGAGGCAGATGGACGTCAGGGCCAAACAGAAGGCAGAGAAACAGAGAGAGGTGGCAATAAAGCAGCAGGAGTTATCCCATGACATCAAACAACTGAACCATTTCATCCAAAAGGTGTCAGAAACAGACAAGGAACTGCATGAGATGGTAGGACACTTTACACGCTACTTCAACTTACATACATGCTTTGGAAGAGAAATGACTTTAAATATGGTGTTGATCAATTTGTTTATCTGCTCCAGCATTACATTTTATACTAAATATTTGTCAGTACCAAATTCCGATTTGTTTATTGTTCATTAACACATTGCACTTTTGCTCATTTAATTGTATATTGCATTTGTACTTGTATGTTTTAGCTGGCTTTTCATGGTTATTGACAATCATATTTCCCTGTGTGGAGGTAAATAAAATGCTTTCCTAACTTTTCAAAAGGCTCACAAAGAGTTGGATAGACTGCGTAAGCTTGAACTGTTCTACCAAAACAAGAGAAGGAAAGCCCTCGAGAGAAAACAACAAATGGCAACATTACAGATTGAGCAGAGGCAACAAAGAGAGAGGAAGAAGGAGGAAGAGCGAGCGAGAGCTCTAACAAGAGATGTAGAAAGACTGGTTGGCTCGGATCGAACAGGGCTGTGGGGCATTGGCCAGTCTTATGGATGTGCAGGTGATGAAGAGAAGGTAAGTGTCTCTAAAACAATAATTTTATTTGTACATCTTTGCAACATTCATGTACTCTGTGCTTTATCCAATTAAAATGGTCAGTATAAGCCATTAAAAAAATAATTTCCAATTGCAGAGGGACATGGAGAGGTTGAGAGAGATTGAGCGAGCTCAGGAGCAAAAGCTACTGATGGAAAGATTGAAACAGGCTGAAGAAAGAATTCTAGCCTTGGAGAGGGAAAGGGAGACACATGCAATTGAGCTGAGGTCAAGAAATCAAGGTACCAATAAGCAAGAAATGGAGATGAACCAGCTCAAAAACCTAGAGAGAGAAAAGGAAAAGTTGGACAGAGACAAAGAGATACAGAGAGAAAGAGAACAATTACAAAAACTGGAATTGGAAACAGAAAGACAGATACAGAATAAAAGATTGAGAGAGCTGGAAAGGGAAAGAGAGAGGTTGCAAAAGATGGAGAGGCTGAAAGAAATGCAGAGAGAAAGGGAAAGGCATATACAGATGGAGAACCTGAAAGCATCAGGAAGAGAAAAAGAGATGAAGTTGGAAACAAGGGGGAAATCGGTTCATACAGGTACAGAGAGACAGACAGAACTAGAACCCCAAAAAGAAGTGGATCCGATAAAGCTACAGAGAAACAAAGAGTTGGAGACAGAGAAACAGAAGCAGCAAGAGATAGAACAGCTGAGCAAGCTAGATAGAGAAAAACAAAAGCAGAAAGAGATGGATAGAATTAAAGATTCGGAAAGAGTGAAGGCAAGACAGCAAGACAATGAGAAATTGGAAGGAATCAAAAGACAGGAAGAACTGAAGAAGCAATGGGAAGAAAAACAGAGAAAAATGGGACAAGAAATGGAGCGAAAACTTCTTCAAAAAAAGGAAGAAATGGAACAAGGTTTGAATGAGAGACAGCAAAAGATTGAGGAGAAGAGGCAGCAGAGAGAGAAGAAGATGGAGCGTTTGAAAGAGATGGAGAGGAATATCAAGAAAAAAGGAGAGATGGAATTGATGGAGAAAGAGGAGACACTCAGACAGATGGAACTGAAGCAACTGGATGAGTTTAACAAGAAAACCAAAGAAAAAGAAGTGTTGGAAAGAAAAGCCAAAGAGGAGGAGAGGTTGAAAGAGCTGGAGAGCTCTAAAGAGTTAGAGAGGGAGAAACAGAAGACAGAGAGAGAACAGCTAAAAGTATTCAAGACAGAGGAAGAAACGCAGAAAGAGATGGATAGATTGAACGACTTGGAAAGAGAAAAGGCAAGAAAACAACATCATGAGAAATTGGAAGAGATCAAGAGACAAGAAGAACTGAAGAAACAATTGGAAGATCAACAGAAAACAATGGGGGAAAAAATGTTGGAAAAGCACAGAGAAATGGAAAGACAACTTCTTCAAAAACAGAAAGAAATGGAACAAGGTTTGAATGAGAGACAGCAAAAGATTGAGGAGGAGAGGCAGCAGAGAGAGAAAGAGATGGAGCGTTTGAAAGAGATGGAGAGAGATATCAAGAAAAAAGGAGAGATGGAACTGAGGGAGAAAGAGGAGAGACTCAGGGAGATGGAACAGAAGCAGCTGAAGGAGTTGAACAAAAGGGCCATGGAAAATGAAAATCAGAAAGAAGATTTGGATAGAAAAGCCGAAAACCAGAAGAGAGCAGAACATGAAAGACATATGCAAATGGAGGTGGAGAAGCAAAGAGAGAGAGAAAGAGTTTTGGAGGAGCAACAAAGGGAGGTAGATGAGAAAAGATATCAGCTGCAATTACAAGAAGCTTCAGCGGCTGAAGAAAAGGAGAAACTCAAAGAAATTGAGAAAACAATGACATTGAAAAATAAAGATATGCTAAAACAGATGGAGAAAAGCTGGAGACAAACAGCCCGACAAAAGGAGGAGGAATGGGAAGCAAAATACAGAGAGATAGAAAAACAGAGAGAACAGGCAGAAAAGGATGCCATCAATGAGAAAGAAAGATTACAAGAGCTAAGGAGGGAAGAACAGAAAAGACAGATTCAAATTGAAAAAGAAAAACAAAAAGAGATAGAAAGACTGATGGATATCCAAAGAAAGGAGAATGAGAAGAGACAGAGAGATGTGGAGATGAGAGAGTTGGCTAAAAAGAGACAAGAAAAAGAGGAGAACCTTAGGCAAAGCCAGAGTGAACAAGATAAAAACACGGCTGACCTAAAACAAACAGAGGAAAAGTGGACAAAAGTAGCCCTGCAAAAGGATGATGAGTGGAAATGCAGAGAGATTGAAAAACAAAGAGAGGAGGCAGAAAAAGAGGCAAAAACGAGGGAAGAACAGGTGAAACACCTTGAGCAAGAGAAAAAGCAAAGTCAGATTCAAATAGAAGAGGAGAGACAAAATGAGAGAGAAAGGCTCCTAGAGATCCAAAAAATGGAGATGGAGGAGAGCCTAAGAGAGATGGAACAGAGAACATTGGAAATGGAGAAAAAAGAAGAGAAAAGACGTCAGTATATTGAGGAGAGAGAAAGAGAGATGGAACAGAAAAGGGTGGAGATGGAGAGAAAAGAAGCTGAGAAAAGAAAAAGAGAGATGGAGCAAAAACAAGAACTGGAGTTACAAAAGGAAGAAGAAGCAGAGAAACTGAAGGAAATTGAGAAAAGCATAAAAGAAAAATGTGAGTCTGAGCTTAAACAAATAGAGGACAAGAGAGAAAAACATCAACAGCTTCAAACTGAAGAGGAAAAACAAAGAGAGTCACAAAGTCTACTCGAGATCCAGAGGAGGGAAAATGAAAATAGGCAAGCAGAAATGGACAACAGAAAGTTAGAAATGGAAAAGGAAGAAGTGGAAGCTAGACAAATGAAAGTGGAGGAAGAAAAGAAGGAAATAAACAGACAAATGGAAATGAGACAAAAAGAGACAGACAGAGAGATGGAAAGAACAGACACTGAAGCAAGAAAAACTAGACTGGACATTATTCGAGAACAACAACTAGAATTGGAAAAACAGGACGAACAGGACGAACAGGACAGACAAAGGGAGCTAGAAATGGAAAGAGAGAGAGAACAGGAAATTCAGAAACAGAGGGAAGAGGAAATGGAGAGAAAGAGACAAAAGGAAGAAATGCAAAGACAAAAACAAGAAGAAATGGAGAGTCAGACAAAGGATGAACAACAGGAGGACAAGGGAACATTCTGGGAACAAACTGATGATGAGCGTAGTGATGAGAGCAGTGATGAGAGTAATGATGATGAGAGGGAATCACAGGATGAGACAGATGATCCGGTCCGAGATAAAAGTATGAGAAGGAGGCTCATTGGATGGGTCAATGGAAAGATGAAAGAGCGATATGAGACAAAAATTGAGAGGACCATCATGAGAGAAGAGGAAGAAGGTGAAGAACCTTATTTTCAAGGTAAGTACCCAATAAATCTGTAAATATTCTGACTGAGATCCTTGTTTAAATACACATCTAAATTGGCCTGGAAGCCATGAATTTAACCCTGCCCACAAAATTTGAGGTTGGGAAATTCGGTCTGGACTTGTTCCATTGAGAAGCAACTATGCCTGAACTAGAGCAGTTTGGCGAGTTAACACCAATCAATTTGTCTGGGCGGGCTTTATAAGATGATTGACAGATGAGCAACGGTGCAGGAGCAGGGTACAGTTGAAACGCCCCATAATCACATCCCAATCATGCAGTATCAGAATCAAATTCTAAATAGAATTGAGTATGGCTACATCAGGCTACATCTGAATTTTACTGTATGTCTTCATCATCCTTAAATTTCACTGCTAATCTTAATGTTTTAACGAGTCATCAAATCTTTTCTCTCTGCAGTATTCAAAGGATACATGACCCGGGCCAAAAGAGAGCAGGAGAAACGCAAGAGCCTAGTGGATGCAGAGGCAAAAAGACAAAATCTAGAGTCATCCTGGCTTGAGTGGGAAAAAGAAAAGAAAGAGAAAAAGATAAAGAGGAAAGAGCAGAAGAAAGAGGCCAGAAGCCAAGCCCAGTTGGCCCGCATTCTCAAACTGAATGAAGAGGCTGACAGGAACCTTGATAAATGTAATGGCACTAACATCTACTCCTCCCAGAACAAACTCTTGAGGAAACAGATGATTGGCTGGGATAGGAAAAGAAAATAAGATCATCTGTATATTCATCCAAACATATTATTTGTCATTAAATAAATTTTGTTATAATTATTTTTTTCTTTTAAACTATTTACTTACTTTTTTTTTTTTTCACCAATAAACATTTAAAATATTTGTTATGTGTCCGGTCCATTTTCTGGGGTTGTTTTTCCCATTTCACAATCCTGTACACCGAATTGCCTGAATAATGATCAGACTTTTTCTCGCAAATTGTTTCAAATAACAGCCTCACTAAAAACATAGACGAACCATAATTTGATATGCAAGATATGACAAATGTATTTTCAGGCCAGGGTTTTCATTCTTAAACATTTTCTCCCACCTGCATATGCTTCAAAGTAGGCTACATGGGAAAACAATCTAGCCCAGAGTCCTGCATCGGGTCGGGTACCCGCATAAAAGTTGATAAAACGGGTGGATTGTGACATTCCTAAAATTCAAGGACGGGGATGCGGGCAGATAGTGTATTGTTACATCCCGGTCTAGGGCTTGTGGGATATAACAAAAACGGGCAGACACAAAACTTAATAAAATGGTGTATTTATTAATACAAAAAAAACCCGTATGGAAAAATGTCTAAACCAAGAAAAACAAGGCCTCGGCGGCCAGACGCTCACTCCTGGTCTCTCACCCCAGGGAGTGAGAGAGATGACGGCAAGTTGCACGGGCAAGGCCCGAGGCTGGCCCTAGTGGCAGCGATGTGCGGCAGCGACGGTGGCAACGAACGATCCCCACAGCTAGCAAGAGAGCTCAATGACGTCAGCCCCCTTTTAAAGGGCCGGGCTACCCTGACGTCATAGGGTTTCACACCACCCCTCAGCTGCGCCAATCTGCCTGGAAGCACAAAACAGAAGTAACAAACACAAATAATAAACAAGACCCACAGGGTCGTAACAGTATGATAACCAAAACAGTATTTAGTTTGCTGAAATAAAACATAAATGAGAAATATTTGCAATATTTCTATGTCTAAATTACCATTACCACATCGCAAATATGTGTTAGTCAACGATAGGCTATGACCTTTGACCATCACGACACTACTGCGACTTTGATTTCTTCGATGCATCTCGTAGTTGGAGCGTTGCCAGCATAGGAGAGGGAGTTATGGCTCTTTCCATTAGTCTCGTACGCCCACCTGTACGACATGTACAAATGAGTTGCTAGCGCAAACACTGGGGTTTGTAGTCTTTTTGGGAAGAACATGGATGCCACCAGGGCAGCAGCTGTCTCGTTGGTGCTGGACATTTGTCTAGAACGCGAGAACACGTCCCACATTCCCCCTCGTTGGGTATGGCCAATGAATTAATAATGAAAACATGTTTTAGTAACTGAATTTCTATAGAGATATCTGTTTTGTAATGCAAATTAGGCCCCCATCCCACTTTAGGCGGGAGCAGAGCGTGTTGTTGTTCAAATCATCAAATCACATAGCAACTGTTAACTTGTAATTGACCTGTCGCTAAGCGCCACCCTTAGAACGCAGATGAGCCAATGACAGTCCAGCCTCAACAGACTCGGACATCAGCTCGAACAGAAACAACAGGGAAACAACTGACTTTGATAGCATACAGGGGTGCGTTTCCCAAAACCATTGCTAACCCATTAGCAACTTAGTTGGTTGGCAATGGGAAATTGCATTGCAACCAACAAAGTTGCTAACTAAGTTAGCAGCTATGGTTTTGGGAATCACACCCCAGTATAGGAAAGAGATACGTGACTTTCTGCTTATCCTGTTTAAAAAAAATGGGTGGTATTGGTGACGTTTTCACAAGCGAGGGCGTGTCGAGGTGTAATGCGGAGAGGCTAATGGCCTGACAGTCTGAACACAAACGTGTCAGGTTCATGAGGCTTGTAGACTGGGCTACTATCACCAGGTGGCCCCTCAAATTACCCTAGCCTGGCCTGGCTCGTGGGTCTGAAGTCGGCTAAGGACTTCCATCCAGTTGCACTCACCCTCATCATCATAAAGTGCTTCGAGAGGCTGGTCCTGGCCCATCTCAAGACCTGCTTACCACCCTCACTGGACCTCTTCCAATTCACCTACTGTCAGAACAGGAGCACAGAGGATGCCATCTCTATAGCACTCTGCCCTGTCCCACCTTGATAATAGCAACATCTATGTGAGAATGCTGTTCATTGACTTTAGTTCAGCATTCCCCTCCAAACTGATCACCAAACTCAGTGAACTGGGCATCAATACCTCCCTCTGTAACTGGATTCTGGACTTCCTAACCAACAGACCTCAGTCTGTTAGGTTAGATAATCACCCCTCCTCAACCATCACTCTGAACACCGGTGTACCACAAGGGTGTGTGCTGAGCCCTCTCCTCTACTCCCTCTTCACCTACGATAGTACATCTGTACATGGCTCTATCACCATTGTCAAGTTTGCAGACGACACTACGGTACGGTGCAAAGGTACGGTGACGGTATCTTGAATTTCCCCTTGGGGATCAATGAAGTATCTATCTATCTATCTATCTATCTATCTATCTATCTATCTGATTGGTCTCATCGGCAACAACGATGAAACGGCCTACAGGGAGGAGGTCCAGTACCTTACATCATGGTGCACTGACAACAACCTGGCTCTCAACTCCAAAAAGACCAGAGAGCTCATTGTGGACTTCAGGAAGTCTAAAGCTGGCACACACACCCCCATTCTCATCAACGGGACTGAGGTAGAGCGTGTCACCAGCTTCAAGATCCTGGGTGTCCACATCTCTGAGGACCTCTCTTGGACCCTCAACACCTCTACCCTGATCAAGAAGGCTCACCAGCGTCTTTTCTTTCTGAGGAGACTAAAGAAGGTCCACCTGTCTCCCTAGATCCTGGTGAACTTCTACTGCTGCAACATCGACAGCATCCTCACCAACTGTGTCACAGTTTGCTAACTGTAACAACTGCTCTGCCCACGACCGAAAAGCACTGCAGAGGGTGGTGAAAACTGCCCAACGCATCACCGGTTCCTCACTCTCCTCCATCGAGGCCATCCAGGGAAAGCGATGCTTGCGTAAGGCACGCAGCATCACCAAAGACTGTTCTCACCCCAACCACAGACTGTTCTCCCCACTACCCTCCGGGAGGCGTGGCGTTACAGGTCTCTCTGCACCCGAACCAGCAGGTTCAGAGGAAGCTTCTTTCCTGCCGCTGTCACCTTACTGAACTCTAACTCTGCATCCCGGTGACAACCAATCAACTAAGCCCCCCCCCCCCCCCCCCGCCCCGCCCGATGCCTCCTTGCCTGTGCCTGTTGAGGTGTCCACAACTTTGACAGGGACAACAAGGACAATTTTCACTACCCTATCCCACCCATAGTGTTCTATTTATTTACAATTGTACATACTGTAATTACACTTATACATAGCCTTATTTTACTGCTCTTCATACTACATCCTGTACATACACTTATTACTCTTATAATGTTACTGTATCTGCACTACAATGGTACTGTTACCACAATGCACATAGCTGTATATATCTGTCAATACGGTTCATACTGAATATCCATATTTATTCTGCTCTTATGAAGTAACTGCTAATACACTGCATATATCCTTACATTATTATTCTTACTACTATTATATTGTTACTGCTACTACATTGCACATATTTATATCTAATTTATAGTACTCTAAACCTCCTGTAAACCAACTGCATACTACTGCTGTAGTACTGCTGTAGATAGTGCTGTACTGCACTATCAGGGTTCTAAATTAACTTTTTTGATCACCAGCCAATGTGGCTGGTAACTTTTTAAAGTTACTAGCCAATCAGAATTTCTACTAGCCAATTTTTTTCGGTGAAAATAAGAGAATTATGAGTTTATGAGATGAGTGTCACTGAATGCATTTGATCATTTTATTAACATTGTTGGCATGAATACATACCACAAAATATACACAGAAAGTGCAAACACTTCATTTCATGTTTGGGATATCGATCTATCTATCTATCTATCTATCTATCTATCTATCTATTTCTCTGATGATATCCCCTGCTTCATTCCTCTTCTCGCCCCCATAAATCTGTCCCGACCACCACCGCATTTAGTTTAATCTTAACTTAAGAAAAAGTTGATATCAATTATCATCAACAATGACAAGCCAGCTGGAAGCTGCCACTCATTTTCTCCCCCTCTTGTGCGTGCTCAGAGTGTCCTCAATTAAATGGAGTAGCATGTCGACCCCTCCTCTGTATCTCGGTGCCCTATGCACAGTGCGTGATGCGTGTGGTGGTGGTGATCACTGATCAGGCAACTTTTTAAAACGGATAATTTTCGCCTATACAAGCTCCTCCGTTCCTCTCCATCTTCAGCTGACTCCATAGACAATAAAATAAACGATCTAGCTGCTTCAGGTTTTGCGGCCTCCGCTACATGACATCAGCCCCCCACAAAGGAAATAGGCAAACACAATGCGTTAATTGCGTTAATATTTCCTAACGTGTTATGTATTTGTGTTATGTAGCCTACTTTTTACTTTACTTTACTGGCTAACTCCCTCCCTCTTTCAGTCTATGCATCCTGCTCTGGCTCTGTTCGTTCTTCTAATTCCTTGAGTTTTCTGGTAGTTTTCTGGTTCGTTTCCATCGTCTCTCGCGCTGACAAACTGCGCGCAGCCAAAGGGCGTATGAAACGTCATCACGTAGCATTACGGCACAGTGGTCATGGGAAATGTAGGAAGTACTGCCAGGGGGACATATGACCGAGAGCAGAGCCTTATGTATCATGCACGTAATGCTTCATGCATCACCGGCCGAACTGGCTACTAAGTTTTTATTAACACCCGCCAAAATTAATTTTAACCCGCATTTGGCGGGTTGGCGGGTGTTAATTTAGAACCCTGTGCACTATATTTCTTGTCCTGCCTATGCACCACCTGTCTATACTTTGTATATCACATTGCACTTTTCTGCTTTTTTGCACTTCTGGTTAGACGCAAACTGCATTTTGTTGGCTTTGTACTTGTACTCTGCACAATGACAAGTTGAATCTAATCGAATCTATTCTAATTTGAAAAAGGAAATTAATTTCCTCCTCTTTTTCCTACAGAAATAAACCACACTACTAATGATATCACTATTTTATCAGATGATGATGTCACAAAGATTCTAAATTTGGATGTGGTGAGCAATATGGATTCTTTGCTTCGCCAACTCATAGGATACATTTAAATGAAATTGATGTCATGTTTATGAACACTAATTATTAAACAGGTTATGTATTTGGTAAAGTGATTTTAAAAATACTCAGGCCGACAATAAGCAGTGACATTTGCAAACTGTACTGGGTACATATACATACATCATCAAGGGTTAATGTTTTGGAAAATAGATATATCTATCATATTGTTATACACAGAGATATTATTTCATATTTCAGCCCATGAACAAATAAAATATGACTTGTAAATAGGTGCATATTCATGTGGATTTAACCAAATTTTACATTGACTGCTGTTTTTATATCTGAATCTCAAAATTATGTCTTGGAGTGGATATCGATTCCTTAGTTAGATGTGTTTCAGCCGAAAATCCAAATTTGAAAGGAAATTATTTTCAAGCCCACTAATAATGATAGATTTCATCAGTTAATACATGTTTGTGCTTGAAATATTGTCTTTTGACTTAGTGTTGTTAATGTGGACATCAATTAAATTGTGTTAGTCCTATAAGACCTCTCCTAGACTGTCTTGATGATGTCAAGGCCTGGATGGCCTTAAATTTTTTGAATTTTAATAACAACAAAACTGAAGTCCTCCTATTAGGACCCAGTGGAAATGACACCCAGGGTATGGACTTAGACTCCCTGTGGCCCTATGTAAAGCCCTCTGTAGCCTGGGTGTGATCATGGACGTAGATCTTACATTTGACAAACAGGTCAAGTCCGTAGTTAGAGCTAGTATCTTCCAGTTAAACAACGTATCTAAAATCAAGCTTTTCCTGACTTTTGTGGACTTTAAAAAAGTAATCGATGCCTTCATAACAACCAGACTGGACTACTGTAACTCCTTATATGTTGGTCTCAGCCAGGCCTCACTTTCCCGCTTGTAACTGGTTCAAAATACAGCAGCTCGCCTCTAAGCGAGATCACTCCCATCTTAGCTTCCCTTCACTGGATTCCATAGGATTAACTTTATTTTGCTAAGAACTTTTAAATGCTTAAATAGCAAAGCCCCCAGCTATCTCTCTGACATATAAATACTCCCCTGTAAGAAATCTTAGATGTTTTAAACTCTGGAACAACCCCAGTTGCTATGTGTGGACGCAAGGAGGCACTGTAGAAGTCTTGGTGGTGGAGAGACTATGTACTGGCAGAGGATGCTTTGCTCGTCTTTTTGACTCTGGTGAGACTAGCTAGTGGCAGTGGCTAAAAGCAGAAGAGCAAGCAAGCAAACTAGTGAGGAAGCAACCTACACAGCATGCAGCATACACTATCTGCTACACCATGGCACTGAACTGTGTTTCTCTGCACAGCTTGCTCTGCAAAGCTAGAAGGAACAGAACATTGTATTCAAGATTCTCAGATTTTAATGGACTCCTCTCAACCTGAACACATAGACGAGGTGGTCTTTTTCTCCTTTTTCCAAAAATATCCACATTTTTATAGAATCAATTCACTCACTCACAGGTTTTTAGGTCTTGTTTTTGTTTTAAATTTGGTTTTCTGATTCAGACATTCAGTATTTCTGTCTACATTTGTGGACTTGCATCTATAGCAATATTCAGCATATGGTATCTGAGAAGTGAAAATCAAGCAGCAACTGGGAGGTAACATTCATGATCCTCTTGTGTGTTCTCAAGAGCATGATGGGCTGTTGGACTGTTGGAGTGATGGACTGAGTCTTATGAACCTGTTCATAGATCATTAAGAACATAATGCTACATTTGTTCTACTCTCTCAGTGTAAGCCTATCTAGTCGAGTTGACACACTCAAAATGTTGGTTGATAATCAATTGGATTACAAATAATTGCAATGTAATGATCTTTTTCTGTTCATTTTATGCCAATATTACAGCCCGTACAGCCCATATAAGGCCAAACCACCAGTGACTTTTGGGCAACTCTGAGTTTCAATGTGCTCTGTCTCAACATTGAGTTTGTAGTGTAGTACAGGACATTATGTTCAATACAGATGTGTACCGAATGTACCATGCAGTCTTTAACAGTAATCAACAGTAGCTTTTTTGCGTGCAGACCATGTTTCAAATTTGAGTCTCCACTCAAAAATATTAAGTGGCCATATGTCAGTTTAGTTAATTAACAAAAACATTTGACAGATTTTCAAAGCACCATTCCTGCTTACATGTCTTAAGCATGTCATTGTCAGTGAACGTTATATCTGTTTATATATGTTTACCTGTAAAAAAAAACATTATGCATATTAGTTGTTCATATTAAAATATATTTATTTTATTTGGCCACATTGAATCACAATACTAAAAGCCAAATTTGAAAAAAAAAAAGTTATTTTACTTCTCTTTTGCCTACAGAAATAAATCACACTAATAATGATATACTTATCAAGCCTTGTGACTTTCTTGGAAATTTTAGCATTTCAAGTTTAGCACACTCTGTTAAATGAGAGAAGACAAACTAGGAAATCTTTATGATTTTATTGAATAAAAAAGTTTATTCTATTGCATTATTTGACTAGCCTAGAAATCTAGACGCACCCTAGCGGCGGCAAATTAATTTGCTCAGCCTGTACGTCTAGTAGCAAACCATAGGAATTTCTATTGGCTAACACCGTGGATGTTATCCAATCACAGCGCTCTATTTTGTTAGAGAGTCTTAAGGCGGGCTTAACAGGATAACGACAGTCCTGCGACGGTGAACAACAAGGAAGGTGGCTATGGCGAACGAAGAGCGGTTGTTTGAATCGGCGTTGGCGTCAACTTTGGAGGAGTTGGACTTTTCTTTGAAAGTTGAGCAACACAATGCACTTAAGTCATTCCTTTCGAAGAAGGATGTATTTGCCGTTTTGCCGACCGGATACAGATATGGTCGTAGCGCTGGCCTATTACATGCCTAGGCAGTTTGAAAGACAATTCTCTGCCTGCCCCTTGGATTAAGCGAGGTGAATGGCTCGATTCCAGACTATAAATTTCAATGATATAGGATGGCCCGCCAGGCTATTAGTTGACATCATTATAACATAATTTGTCTATTTAAAAAACATATTACAAATTGGTTGTTCATATTAGGAAAGATTCATTACATTTGTCTGGAAACACAACAAGAAACTGAATATCATTTTAAAAGTCCATCATTTTTCTTCAAAGAGGAATAGTCTCCTTTTTCAGCAGTGTGTTTACTGTTGGATTTTCTCCCGACCTGTGGCATTGTCCTCTTTTGTCATCTTCTCCAACTGTTCTGTGGAATCCGCTGTTTTGCAGTTGATGGGAACTACCCTCTCAGAGATGGAAGGCATCTGTTTTCCTGGTGCTTCAATGTGAAGCTTTCCCTCTGCCAAACTGCAGGTCACAGCCTCAGGAGTCACCCCTTCTGGGAAATCAAACTCCCTCCTGAAGGCCTGGACCCTGTAGGAGTAGGAGCCTTTTCCATCTTCGTGTCTCTTCTCAGATTTGCCGCTCACTTGTAGCTTGTTGCCCACCTGTTTGACTGACAGCTCTTCTTCTATGCTACCCATATCTGGGAAAGTATGATGTGATCATGCTTGCATATATCTTAGGTCAGCCTTTATATTAGGGGAAAATACTTTGTGTCTGCATCCGTTGGCCACAAGGGGTGGCCAGAGTTTATGTTGTGGTGGCCACGGCCACCCCTGGCCACCCCTGGGTGGCGCCCCTGTTCGGGTGGGAGGAACGTCGAGAATGGGAGGCAAAAGCTGGCAGAAATGAAATGACAATAAGTATGTGACGGTCCTAAATGTGACCGCACATATTTAATGCCAGAACGGCACAGACTATGGACTATGGCGTCTTATACACGCGCACATACACACAAATAAATGCAGACACATTAAACAATGTCACTCGCGCCAAATACATGGAAATAACACTAAACACAAAGACTATTTATTATGCGTAACATTTATTTCGTACAGGTTGGTGCAACTTCTGTGTAAATGTTTGCGTGTTATGTTACCAGCTGTGGTGGCGTCCTCTGTTGTTTTCTGACTGTCCGGCAGCAAAGGGGTGCCGTCGGGAAACAATGGACTTTTAATTGGGTTCCGGAGGGAACTGGCCACGTTCAAGTGGGAAGCGCCAAGGGGGGGAGCAGGGCAATCCTGATCAAGTTGCTCTGTATTTTCGTCCCTATATGTACCGCTTTAAATGTGTTTATTATGTGATGTTTATTTGAGTATTAGTTTATAGAGGAATATTATAATTTTGTCTCAGAGTCTGTCTTGTGAATTATGTGTTAATTGTTTGTTGTGTGTTCACCTGTAATTCACCTGAATGGTGCTGGTCACCTGTATATATGTTCACCTCTGTCAGTCTTAGTGAGTGCTAGTCTAGTCCTGTCCTGTGTGTTTGATGTGTAGGCCTAGTGACTCTTGAGATAGTTAAACAGAACTATTTATTTCATATTTACTTTTTCTTAGCCATTTATAACTATTTTCATTTTTGCTTAGGATATTCCTCTTAATCACCTGTACTTGCTTGCTTTGATTTGGTAAGCCTTAAAATTAAATCAACATTTTTCATTACATCGCTGCTGTTCCTCTGACTCTGTGGCCAAAACCCAAAAAGAAGTCAAAACTCAAAACAGTTCCGTCACAAAGTAAAACAATCAAATGAAGATGCCGACCTCTGCCTTTGCTTCTCCCATATATTTATACATTTTTCGTCGTGCACTGCGTTTAAAGTGCCAAAATGAGAAGGCAAAAGGTACGGAGCCCTCCGGGTGACATGGGGAAAAAAAACGTGGGTTAGAAAAAAAAAAAAAGTTGTGGGGAAAAAAAAAAACATGAAGAAGAAAAAAAAAACGATGCACTTTTGCGGGATCTCGCAAAGTTTTGCTGCTTCCCGGTTGTGGGAAGTCTCGCAAAACTTTTTTTCTACTTTTGGAACTTGCTGGGCTTCCTACTTGCTTCTATTTCTTGCAGATGTTAAAACACCCGCTAGATAGTTTAAATACCCGCCACCAACATTTGTTTTTGCTGTACAGATTATTTCTGTAAGGTATTTGTCTACTAGGCCTAGCCTACTGGCTGATTTATCAAACGAGTGCTTTCTCGTTCGTCCTCCGCAAACTACTAGGTGTTTAAGTAAGACGATATGCTGCTCTGAGCGCGTTTCATGTTTGGTTCAGCGCTGTTTTCCCTACGGAAGTTCCCGCACTAAAATGTTGAGAGGGACTGAAAATGTTACAATGTTTTTGTGTTCGATGACGTTCAGAAATATGCGCCGTCTGCCAGAAGGCTACTGAATAGCCTACTCTGATGTATTGACACTGAAGATCGCTAGATTTCAAGAGTTTAAGTAGGCTAGCAGTTAAGTTGCATTCATCGCTATCAAGGGGTTTAATCCTTGTCCCCACCGGAGATAAAAATAATTTAGCAGAGGTAGGGATAGGAAAACCAGAGTTGGGGAAATCCTCACCATCCCCCCCTACAAATCGCACCCTGGTGATACCTCGAAATTAGGCTGCTGTCTGTTAGGCAATTTATTGTAGCCTGCTGTGTGTGCGTGTCTGCACGCAGGTGTCTCCCTCTCCCTCCCTTGTCATAGGCCTATGTAATGTGTCCAGAAAACCCACAACACGCAACAGTGATAGAGCAATCAGAGTATCATGATACGATTGCCATCTGGCGGTAGTGGTTTGTGGGCCTATTGGGGTCAAGTAGGAAGCCCAGCAAGTTCCAAAAGTAGAAAAAAAGTTTTGCGAGATCTCGCAAAAGTTTTGCGAGATCTCGCAAAAGTTTTGCGGGATCTCGCAAAACTTTGCAATGAGATCCCGCAAAAGTGCATCGTTTTTTTTTTTCTTCCTCATGTTTTTTTTTCCCCACTACTTTTTTTATTTTTTTTCTAACCCATGTTTTTTTTCCCCATGTCACCCGGAGGGCTCCGTAGCAAAAGGAGATGAACACAGTAAAAATGTAAAGTGGGAAAGTAAAAGTAGAGCAGCAGCAGATGGCGCTGTGTTGCCTTTTTATTTGGGCACTTACAGTTGTTTTCAGTCGCTTTGGTGCATTTCCCGAATCTCAAATAGTTTATGTCTCAAAAGGAAACATGTATTTATGCCAATGGAAACATCGGTAGTCTACAATCCTTACGCCATTGTTTGTGAACAAATGTCATGTTGTCAATTTTACAGTTTGCAGTGCAATGCACAAGGAAGCATATTTAGGTAGCCTACTTTTATTTTTTAAAGTTACATTATTGTGTGTGTCTTTTAGTGCATTGTGCAAAGGAAAACGATGAAATAATGCCTATTTGCAGTGTTGTATAAAGTACTAGAAAGCAATACTTGAGTAAAAGTACAAGTATCGTACTAGGAAAAGACTTTGGTAGAAGTGAAAGTTACCTTTTAGAATGTTACTTACTTAAGTAAGTAAGACGTAAGTTACTTAAGTCTTAAAGTATTTGATATATACCGTACTTAAGTATCAAAAGTAATTTTCTGATATTTAATGTATTTGAAGTTAAAGTAAAAAGTAAAAAGCAAGCTTTATTTTTTATTTTAGTTTTATTTTGAACTTTTATTGTGAACTTTATTTTGGCTTTCTTATAGTAAAGCATAAAGCATACTCAGGGTTCCCATATCTTCTTAATCTCACTCATCAAATCAAAATCACATTCTTTTCTAGGACTTTTCAGGCACAATTCTCTTAAGTTCAAAGAACAAACAGCATATGTTTAGAGCTGACATCAAAGAAAAAAAAACAGAAAGAGAAATGTCACGTATGAACTTCAGGTAAAAATGAAAAATAAATAACTTTTTTCTTTCAAAAATATAATTGACCTGCTTGTAGGGAGAACAGTTTGGTCATGTGTATGAGCATTTCTAGGGCTTACTTACTCCCCAGGTCACTATCTCACTCTCTCTCTCTCTCACACACACACACACACACACACAGGCCACCTATGTCCAGCAGCTACTAATATGCCAGTCATTAGTTGAAACTGTGTCTGTTCATCTTCAAAAGAAGCTCATCATTTTCAGTGGTCGACTGGTTGATCTGCTGCTCAGTCTCTCCTGGCCTCTACCATCCATCCTTCCTGACGCTTGTGTTTACTGTAGGGCCGGCTCGGCTATCCATATCTGAGAAAACTTTTTGGAAAAGACGGGCTATAGCCTATGGACCCAACCAACTCTTTTTGGGAGGGGAGAACTCCCTCACATAGGCTACAACCCATGCAGAGGCATTGCATTGGTGTCATGCACAGAATGCGGAACGTGTCCTTAAGAAAAAAGACTAACGTGCCTAATGTCAATATTTTTCCCTCGACCGGCCCAAAAGTGAAGCGGCCCACCGGGAATTCTCCCGATTGCCCACCCCGGGCCTGATTCAGTCTTACTGTTCTTGGACTAAAGACAAGTCCTGAGATGCTAAATAGCCTTTCACAGGCCGCTGAGGCAGGTAGCGGAATGTTCAGCTTCACAGAAAGCTCCCAATGTACAGAAACATTTCTTGCAAATACGGCCACGGGTGTATGACGTTATCTTCACCACTACCCTGTTCACCGAGTTCACCACTATCGTCGGGGTGGTCGTCTATGATAACGGGAGGTCCTCCAGGAGGTGCTTGTGCTTCCATGGCGGTTTCAATTGTGCGTCCTCCTCCTTTAGCAACAAACAATCGCCAAACCTCCCTTATTGCAGTCGCACACATTTCTTCTAATTTTATGTTTTAGTAACGAGTAACGAAGATGCTTAGTGGAAATGTAAATAGCGAAGTAAAGTAGCCTACAGATACGTGAAATTTCTACTTAAGTACAGTAACTTAGTATTTGTACTCCGTTACATTACAACACTGCCTATTTGTTTTATCGGGTAGCCTAGCAGAGACAGTTGTGTTCTAAATAGGCTACTATTCGGCATTTTGACAAACATGACATTAGCAATCGAAAAAGTAAAAGAGCAGACACAATAAGTTGCATGGATGCACAAAAGTATTTACAGTCTGGGAGAAGCACTTACCAATATTGGGAGAAATTGCTTTTATGATGTGCACAAGTGATACGATGTATAGAGTTTGAACAAGCAGTTTTGAGAGTTTCAATTCGGGTCTGAGAAATGCACCAAAGCAACTGAGAAAAACTGATAAACCTAATAAACAGGTGCAACACTTTTAAACGGCTATAGTCTACATTTAAAACAATTTATTAGGTAGAAATGATGCCACTTCGAAAGCTTGTTTAGATCCAGTGAACCTGCTGTCATGGAAACGAAACGTCACACTTAGGTACTGTAGAATGTTCTGTGCTGTGAAAAGGTTTGTGACAACTACGTAATAGAGCTCTGATGTCACATAGCAATCATAGGAATGTTGCCGTGGTTTTGGAATCCTAATAAACACAGCAGAATATGGAAACAGTCAGTTGTATCAGATAAGCACACTTGAATTTGTATACTTTTGTTGAGCAAGAAAAGTTCAGACTTTCTATCGTTACATTTTGGTAAGTTCCTTTGTAAAGACATTATTATGGGAATTGTAGGCCTTTTTGCCATGTAAGCAGGCCAAGACACATAATGGTGACGCATCTATTGGAAAGAGGGCTAATTTTAGTGACCCTAAAGAATGAGGACAGACAGATTAATTTAATCTGTATGGAATTTCTCCAAATATAAATGAGATCATTATTAATGATAATGAATTATGTGTATATCAATAGACATGTACATGCTCTAGTGTGAAATAAATTGTAAAGACATAGAAATGGCACTGTAAGTCTTAAATCAAAATCTCACATTCAACTGTAGGAGGACCAGAGAGGTGACCAACAGAAAGAGAGAGAGAGATGGAGAGGAAGAGAGAGCGGAAGAGACTTCAGCAGGCAAGGCAAGAGCAGCAGGTGGATGAGGAGAGAGAAATACAGAGGCAGATGGACGTCAGGGCCAAACAGAAGGCAGAGAAACAGAGAGAGGTGGCAATAAAGCAGCAGGAGTTATCCCATGACATCAAACAACTGAACCATTTCATCCAAAAGGTGTCAGAAACAGACAAGGAACTGCATGAGATGGTAGGACACTTTACACGCTACTTCAACTTACATACATGCTTTGGAAGAGAAATGACTTTAAATATGGTGTTGATCAATTTGTTTATCTGCTCCAGCATTACATTTTATACTAAATATTTGTCAGTACCAAATTCCGATTTGTTTATTGTTCATTAACACATTGCACTTTTGCTCATTTAATTGTATATTGCATTTGTACTTGTATGTTTTAGCTGGCTTTTCATGGTTATTGACAACCATATTTCCCTGTGTGGAGGTAAATAAAATGCTTTCCTAACTTTTCAAAAGGCTCACAAAGAGTTGGATAGACTGCGTAAGCTTGAACTGTTCTACCAAAACAAGAGAAGGAAAGCCCTCCAGAGAAAACAACAAATGGCAACATTACAGATTGAGCAGAGGCAACAAAGAGAGAGGAAGAAGGAGGAAGAGCGAGCGAGAGCTCTAACAAGAGATGTAGAAAGACTGGTTGGCTCGGATCGAACAGGGCTGTGGGGCATTGGCCAGTCTTATGGATGTGCAGGTGATGAAGAGAAGGTAAGTGTCTCTAAAACAATAATTTTATTTGTACATCTTTGCAACATTCATGTACTCTGTGCTTTATCCAATTAAAATGGTCAGTATAAGCCATTAAAAAAATAATTTCCAATTGCAGAGGGACATGGAGAGGTTGAGAGAGATTGAGCGAGCTCAGGAGCAAAAGCTACTGATGGAAAGATTGAAACAGGCTGAAGAAAGAATTCTAGCCTTGGAGAGGGAAAGGGAGACACATGCAATTGAGCTGAGGTCAAGAAATCAAGGTACCAATAAGCAAGAAATGGAGATGAACCAGCTCAAAAACCTAGAGAGAGAAAAGGAAAAGTTGGACAGAGACAAAGAGATACAGAGAGAAAGAGAACAATTACAAAAACTGGAATTGGAAACAGAAAGACAGATACAGAATAAAAGATTGAGAGAGCTGGAAAGGGAAAGAGAGAGGTTGCAAAAGATGGAGAGGCTGAAAGAAATGCAGAGAGAAAGGGAAAGGCATATACAGATGGAGAACCTGAAAGCATCAGGAAGAGAAAAAGAGATGAAGTTGGAAACAAGGGGGAAATCGGTTCATACAGGTACAGAGAGACAGACAGAACTAGAACCCCAAAAAGAAGTGGATCCGATAAAGCTACAGAGAAACAAAGAGTTGGAGACAGAGAAACAGAAGCAGCAAGAGATAGAACAGCTGAGCAAGCTAGATAGAGAAAAACAAAAGCAGAAAGAGATGGATAGAATTAAAGATTCGGAAAGAGTGAAAGCAAGACAGCAAGACAATGAGAAATTGGAAGGAATCAAAAGACAGGAAGAACTGAAGAAGCAATGGGAAGAAAAACAGAGAAAAATGGGACAAGAAATGGAGCGAAAACTTCTTCAAAAAAAGGAAGAAATGGAACAAGGTTTGAATGAGAGACAGCAAAGGATTGAGGAGAAGAGGCATCAGAGAGAGAAGGAGATGGAGCGTTTGAAAGAGATGGAGAGAGATATCAAGAAGAAGGGAGAAATGGAACTGAGGGAGAAAGAGGAGAGACTCAGGGAGATGGAACTGAAGCAGCTGGATGAGTTGAACAAGAAAACCAAAGAAAAGGAAGAGTTGGAGAGAAAACTCAAGGAGGAAGAGAGGTTGAAAGAGCAGGAGAGACATAAAGGGTTGGAGTGGGAGAAAGAGAGGCAGAAGGAGATGGAAGAGCTGAAGAAGCTGAAGAAAGAGGAAGTGTTTGAGAGTCAGGAAATATTGAAGAAGCAGTGGGAAGTGAAACAGAAAATGATGGAAAAAGAAATGGAGAAAAAGCAAAGAGTAATGGAAAGAAAGTTTCAAGAAAAACAAAAAGAAATGAAACAATGTTTGAGTGAGAGATCGCAAAGGATTGAGGAGGAGAAGCAGCAGAGAGAGAAGAAGATGGAGCGTTTGAAAGAGATGGAGAGAGATATCAAGAAAAAAGGAGAGATGGAATTGATGGAGAAAGAGGAGACACTCAGACAGATGGAACTGAAGCAACTGGATGAGTTGAACAAGAAAACCAAAGAAAAAGAAGTGTTGGAAAGAAAAGCCAAAGAGGAGGAGAGGTTGAAAGAGCTGGAGAGCTCTAAAGAGTTAGAGAGGGAGAAACAGAAGACAGAGAGAGAACAGCTAAAAGTGTTCAAGACAGAGGAAGAAACGCAGAAAGAGATGGATAGATTGAACGACTTGGAAAGAGAAAAGGCAAGAAAACAACATCATGAGAAATTGGAAGAGATCAAGAGACAAGAAGAACTGAAGAAACAATTGGAAGATCAACAGAAAACAATGGGGGAAAAAATGTTGGAAAAGCACAGAGAAATGGAAAGACAACTTCTTCAAAAACAGAAAGAAATGGAACAAGGTTTGAATGAGAGACAGCAAAAGATTGAGGAGAGGCAGCAGAGAGAGAAAGAGATGGAGCGTTTGAAAGAGATGGAGAGAGATATCAAGAAAAAAGGAGAGATGGAACTGAGGGGGAAAGAGGAGAGACTCAGCGAGATAGAACAGAAGCAGCTGAAGGAGTTGAACAAAAGGGCCATGGAAAATGAAAATCAGAAAGAAAATTTGGATAGAAAAGCCGAAAACCAGAAGAGAGCAGAACATGAAAGACATATGCAAATGGAGGTGGAGAAGCAAAGAGAGAGAGAAAGAGTTTTGGAGGAGCAACAAAGGGAGGTAGATGAGAAAAGATATCAGCTGCAATTACAAGAAGCTTCAGCGGCTGAAGAAAAGGAGAAACTCAAAGAAATTGAGAGAACAATGACATTGAAAAATAAAGATATGCTAAAACAGATGGAGAAAAGCTGGAGACAAACAGCCCGACAAAAGGAGGAGGAATGGGAAGCAAAATACAGAGAGATAGAAAAACAGAGAGAACAGGCAGAAAAGGATGCCATCAATGAGAAAGAAAGATTACAAGAGCTAAGGAGGGAAGAACAGAAAAGACAGATTCAAATTGAAAAAGAAAAACAAAAAGAGATAGAAAGACTGATGGATATCCAAAGAAAGGAGAATGAGAAGAGACAGAGAGATGTGGAGATGAGAGAGTTGGCTAAAAAGAGACAAGAAAAAGAGGAGAACCTTAGGCAAAGCCAGAGTGAACAAGATAAAAACACGGCTGACCTAAAACAAACAGAGGAAAAGTGGACAAAAGTAGCCCTGCAAAAGGATGATGAGTGGAAATGCAGAGAGATTGAAAAACAAAGAGAGGAGGCAGAAAAAGAGGCAAAAACGAGGGAAGAACAGGTGAAACACCTTGAGCAAGAGAAAAAGCAAAGTCAGATTCAAATAGAAGAGGAGAGACAAAATGAGAGAGAAAGGCTCCTAGAGATCCAAAAAATGGAGATGGAGGAGAGCCTAAGAGAGATGGAACAGAGAACATTGGAAATGGAGAAAAAAGAAGAGAAAAGACGTCAGTATATTGAGGAGAGAGAAAGAGAGATGGAACAGAAAAGGATGGAGATGGAGAGAAAAGAAGCTGAGAAAAGAAAAAGAGAGATGGAGCAAAAACAAGAACTGGAGTTACAAAAGGAAGAAGAAGCAGAGAAACTGAAGGAAATTGAGAAAAGCATAAAAGAAAAATGTGAGTCTGAGCTTAAACAAATAGAGGACAAGAGAGAAAAACATCAACAGCTTCAAACTGAAGAGGAAAAACAAAGAGAGTCACAAAGTCTACTCGAGATCCAGAGGAGGGAAAATGAAAATAGGCAAGCAGAAATGGACAACAGAAAGTTAGAAATGGAAAAGGAAGAAGTGGAAGCTAGACAAATGAAAGTGGAGGAAGAAAAGAAGGAAATAAACAGACAAATGGAAATGAGACAAAAAGAGACAGACAGAGAGATGGAAAGAACAGACACTGAAGCAAGAAAAACTAGACTGGACATTATTCGAGAACAACAACTAGAATTGGAAAAACAGGACGAACAGGACGAACAGGACAGACAAAGGGAGCTAGAAATGGAAAGAGAGAGAGAACAGGAAATTCAGAAACAGAGGGAAGAGGAAATGGAGAGAAAGAGACAAAAGGAAGAAATGCAAAGACAAAAACAAGAAGAAATGGAGAGTCAGACAAAGGATGAACAACAGGAGGACAAGGGAACATTCTGGGAACAAACTGATGATGAGCGTAGTGATGAGAGCAGTGATGAGAGTAATGATGATGAGAGGGAATCACAGGATGAGACAGATGATCCGGTCCGAGATAAAAGTATGAGAAGGAGGCTCATTGGATGGGTCAATGGAAAGATGAAAGAGCGATATGAGACAAAAATTGAGAGGACCATCATGAGAGAAGAGGAAGAAGGTGAAGAACCTTATTTTCAAGGTAAGTACCCAATAAATCTGTAAATATTCTGACTGAGATCCTTGTTTAAATACACATCTAAATTGGCCTGGAAGCCATGAATTTAACCCTGCCCACAAAATTTGAGGTTGGGAAATTCGGTCTGGACTTGTTCCATTGAGAAGCAACTATGCCTGAACTAGAGCAGTTTGGCGAGTTAACACCAATCAATTTGTCTGGGCGGGCTTTATAAGATGATTGACAGATGAGCAACGGTGCAGGAGCAGGGTACAGTTGAAACGCCCCATAATCACATCCCAATCATGCAGTATCAGAATCAAATTCTAAATAGAATCGAGTATGGCTACATCAGGCTACATCTGAATTTTACTGTATGTCTTTCTCTCTGCAGTATTCAAAGGATACATGACCCGGGCCAAAAGAGAGCAGGAGAAACGCAAGAGCCTAGTGGATGCAGAGGCAAAAAGACAAAATCTAGAGTCATCCTGGCTTGAGTGGGAAAAAGAAAAGAAAGAGAAAAAGATAAAGAGGAAAGAGCAGAAGAAAGAGGCCAGAAGCCAAGCCCAGTTGGCCCGCATTCTCAAACTGAATGAAGAGGCTGACAGGAACCTTGATAAATGTAATGGCACTAACATCTACTCCTCCCAGAACAAACTCTTGAGGAAACAGATGATTGGCTGGGATAGGAAAAGAAAATAAGATCATCTTTATATTCATCCAAACATATTATTTGTCATTAAATTAATTTCGTTATAATTTATTTTTTCTTTTAAACTATTTACTTACTTTTCACTTTTTTTTTTTTTTCACCAATAAACATTTAAAATATTTGTTATGTGTCCGGTCCATTTTCTGGGGTTATTTTTCCCATTTCACAATCCTGTACACCGAATTGCCTGAATAATGATCAGACTTTTTCTCGCAAATTGTTTCAAATAACAGCCTCACTAAAAACATAGACAAACCATAATTTGATATGCAAGATATGACAAATATATTTTCAGGCCAGGGTTTTCATTCTTAAACATTTTCTCCCACCTGCATATGCTTCAAAGTAGGCTACATGGGAAAACAATCTAGCCCAGAGTCCTGCATCGGGTCGGGTACCCGCATAAAAGTTGATAAAACGGGTGGATTGTGATATTCCTAAAATTCAAGGACGGGGATGCGGGCAGATAGTGTATTGTTACATCCCGGTCTAGGGCTTGTGGGATATAACAAAAACGGGCAGACACAAGACTTAATAAAATGGTGTATTTATTAATACAAAAAAAACCCGTATGGAAAAATGTCTAAACCAAGAAAAAACAAGGCCTCGGCGGCCAGACGCTCACTCCTGGTCTCTCACCCCAGGGAGTGAGAGAGATGACGGCAAGTTGCACGGGCAAGGCCCGAGGCTGGCCCTAGTGGCAGCGATGTGCGGCAGCGACGGTGGCAACGAACGATCCCCACAGCTAGCAAGAGAGCTCAATGACGTCAGCCCCCTTTTAAAGGGCCGGGCTACCCTGACGTCATAGGGTTTCACACCACCCCTCAGCTGCGCCAATCTGCCTGGAAGCACAAAACAGAAGTAACAAACACAAATAATAATCAAGACCCACAGGGTCGTAACAGTATGATAACCAAAACAGTATTTTAGTTTGCTGAAATAAAACATAAATGAGAAATATTTGCAATATTTCTATGTCTAAATTACCATTACCACATCGCAAATATGTGTTAGTCAACGATAGGCTATGACCTTTGACCATCACGACACTACTGCGACTTTGATTTCTTCAATGCATCTCGTAGTTGGAGCGTTGCCAGCATAGGAGAGGGAGTTATGGCTCTTTCCATTAGTCTCGTACGCCCACCTGTACGACATGTACAAATGAGTTGCTAGCGCAAACACTGGGGTTTGTAGTCTTTTTGGGAAGAACATGGATGCCACCAGGGCAGCAGCTGTCTCGTTGGTGCTGGACATTTGTCTAGAACGCGAGAACACGTCCCACATTCCCCCTCGTTGGGTATGGCCAATGAATTAATAATGAAAACATGTTTTAGTAACTGAATTTCTATAGAGATATCTGTATTGTAATGCAAATTAGGCCCCCATCCCACTTTAGGCGGGAGCAGAGCGTGTTGTTGTTCAAATCATCAAATCACATAGCAACTGTTAACTTGTAATTGACCTGTCGCTAAGCGCCACCCTTAGAACGCAGATGAGCCAATGACAGTCCAGCCTCAACAGACTCGGACATCAGCTCGAACAGAAACAACAGGGAAACAACTGACTTTGATAGCATACAGGGGTGCGTTTCCCAAAACCATTGCTAACCCATTAGCAACTTAGTTGGTTGGCAATGGGAAATTGCATTGCAACCAACAAAGTTGCTAACTAAGTTAGCAGCTATGGTTTTGGGAATCACACCCCAGTATAGGAAAGAGATACGTGACTTTCTGCTTATCCTGTTTAAAAAAAATGGGTGGTATTGGTGACGTTTTCACAAGCGAGGGCGTGTCGAGGTGTAATGCGGAGAGGCTAATGGCCTGACAGTCTGAACACAAACGTGTCAGGTTCATGAGGCTTGTAGCCTGGGCTACTATCACCAGGTGGCCCCTCAAATTACCCTAGCCTGGCCTGGCTCGTGGGTCTGAAGTCGGCTAAGGACTTCCATCCAGTTGCACTCACCCTCATCATCATAAAGTGCTTCGAGAGGCTGGTCCTGGCCCATCTCAAGACCTGCTTACCACCCTCACTGGACCTCTTCCAATTCACCTACTGTCAGAACAGGAGCACAGAGGATGCCATCTCTATAGCACTCTGCCCTGTCCCACCTTGATAATAGCAACATCTATGTGAGAATGCTGTTCATTGACTTTAGTTCAGCATTCCCCTCCAAACTGATCACCAAACTTAGTGAACTGGGCATCAATACCTCCCTCTGTAACTGGATTCTGGACTTCCTAACCAACAGACCTCAGTCTGTTAGGTTAGATAATCACCCCTCCTCAACCATCACTTTGAACACCGGCGTACCACAAAGATGTGTGCTGAGCCCTCTCCTCCCCCTGTCTTACATATAGCACCTTTAAATAATTAGATTATTGTTATGTCTGTTTTAGTAGAGTGAAGAGGTGACACCAGGCTTAATGTTCAGGAACTTTTACTGGAGAAAACTGCATTGTTACAGTCAAGCATAACACACTCCTGAGTTCTCCAAGTGCGAGCATACAACAGAACTCTTCCTAACTACGGTGGCCAGTAAACATCAACAACTTAGAATACTGCAATTCTTAATTAACTACGGTGGCCCGCACATGAGAACTACCCCAATACATAACACCCCTTCCCCCCATTATTCAGAATCCTGGTAGCGCCTTGGGGGAACCCTCAGGCTTACTGGTCGTTGGAATGTCTCTTGAGGAGTCAGAGCTGGGGCGGCAGTTTCTGAGCTTGTGGAGGATGGGGCAATAGGTGGGACATCAGGTTGGCTGTTGTCCGACAGCTCGTTGTCAG
The DNA here is from genome assembly GCF_046254945.1 of Alosa pseudoharengus. Lineage (NCBI taxonomy): Eukaryota > Metazoa > Chordata > Actinopteri > Clupeiformes > Clupeidae > Alosa > Alosa pseudoharengus. The sequence continues at coordinate 30,196,839 of NW_027468657.1, forward strand.
CTTCGTTGCAGGGAGGGCTGCTTAGGCTGTCATCGAAATCTTCACTTATAGCTAAAGGCAGGTGCACGGCGGCTGAGGGGCGTCGTCTCCTGAGTTGGTCCACATGATGGCGATGCTCTTGACCATTCTCAGTTCGCACTTTGTAAGACAGGGGGCCAGTGATTCCAACAACCTCTCCTGACACCCACTTAGGCCCTTCTCCATAGTGCCTCAAAAACACAGGCTCGTTCACCTGAAAATGCCTCACTGGCCTTTGACCTAGGGCCGCAGCTTCCTGTCTCTTTTGTTGCATGTCTGATGCAAAGTCCGGATGCAGACGGTCCAAAGCTGTAGTTAGGCGACGACCCATCAACATTTCAGCTGGACTCTTCTGTGTCACCGAAATGAGGTTGTGTGTGTTGTGCCAGCAGAAATCTGGCAAGACGTGTCGGCCAATCCCCTTGAACCATTCTTCCTAAAGCCTCCTTTGTCGTCTGCACCATACGCTCAGCTTGCCCATTAGAAGACGGATGGTATGGGGCAGTAGTGGTATGCCTGATGCCGTTACGCTGTACAAACCTTTTGAACTCTGCTGAGGTGAATGCCGTGCCATTGTCTGAGACGATTACATCTGGAAGGCCATGGGTCGCCATGAGCTTACGCAATGTGGTAATTACAGCTGAGGAAGACATAGAGCTCACCAGCTCCACCTCTAACCACTTTGAATATGAATCCACCACAATGAGGAAAACCTTCCCATGAAAGGGGCCTGCAAAATCTATGTGGAGACGGGACCATCTTCTTAAGGTGCACTCCCAGGGATGCACAGGGGCTTTGGGTGGGGCATGCCGTGATTGCTGACAAGTTGAGCAGCCCCTCACCATCTCCTCCACTTGGGCATCTAACCCTGGCCACCAGACATAGCTGCGGGCAATGCCCTTCATGCGGACAATTCCAGGGTGGGCATCATGTAGCAGTAGACCACAAATGGCCTGCCGAATAGATACTGGTGGAATTTCCGCACAGCAAAAACAATAGCAAGTGCTTCCTTATCAATCTGTGCGTAGTTCCTCTCCATAGAGGTCATGGTCCTTGAAGCAAAACACACCGGTGCCTCACGGCAATCCGGCTGGACATGGCTGAGTAGGGCTCCAAGCCCATAAGGTGAGGCGTCACACACCAAAACTAGCGGCTTGTCTTCATCGTAATGTACCAGAACATCGTCAGTCTGAAGCAACTGCTTTGCTTTTATGTAGGCCGTTTCATGTTCTCTGGTCCACCTCCACGATGCTGATTGATCCAATAGGCGATGCAGGGGCTCTAGCACAGTAGCTTTGTTGCGCAGGAAACAGTTGTAAAAATTCAGTAGGCCCAAAAAGGCTTGGAGTTCGGTCTTGTTGCGTGGAATGGGTGCACCTTGTATGGCAGCCACCTTCTCATTTGTTGGTCTGATTCCATCTTTATCTACCCGGAATCCCCAAAACTCCACTTCTTTAGCTCCAAAAGAGCACTTTTCTTTTTGCAGCCGCAGGCCCGCCTCAGCAAACCGCTGGAGCACCTCATCCAGATGCTGGTCATGTTGGCTTTGAGTGTGTCCCGTTATTAAAATATCGTCGAGATATGGCTGAACCCCCGGGATGCCAGCTAGGAGAGTGTCCATGAAGCGTTGAAAAATGGACACTGCAGTTGATACGCCAAACTGTAATCTCCGGGCACGGAACAATCCACGGTGTGTGTTGATGGTGAGCAACTCAGCAGCTCTCTCATCCACCAGAAGTTGTTGATATGCCTGCTTTAAATCTAGCTTTGAGAAAACAGTCCCACCGGCAAGCTTCGCAAAAATCTCATTAACAGTTGGCAGGGGGTAGACATCAGCCTTGACTGCAGTGTTAACAGTGCAGCGGTAATCACCACAGAGTCTCAGTGAGCCATCTTTCTTTACCACTGGCACAATTGGCGTCGCCCATCTGGAATGTTTGACAGGTGCAAAAACACCCTGCTCGACTAGAAGGTCCAAGGCCTCATCAACTTTTGTGCGTAATGCAAAAGGAACTGTGCGAGCTTTGAAAAACTTCGGTGCAACACTTGAGTCCACTTCGATTGACACTGGTGGGCCCCTGTAAGCTCCCAGCTCATCTCTAAAGACTTCACTATGTTTTTCAAGGGTGCTAAGCAAAGAGTGTGGAGTAACTTGATAAACCCCACTGACACCTATATTCCCAAAACGCTAAACCAGTCACACCCTAACAGGCTTGTGCCATGGCCCTGGAGTACCAACAAGGGTAGGGTATGTGTCACTCCCCGGTACTCCACATCAATAATGATCTTGCCCAGTGTGCTCAATGGTGTGTTTGACCACTGTTTTAGGACTCGGTCCTCGCCCATTAGTTGGGGGCTACTGTATGTGTAGGCCAGAGACTGTGAAAAGTGTCCTCACTGATTAGTGAACAGGCCGCACCTGAGTCAACTTCCATCTTGAGCTGCTTTCCATTAAGAGTAACTAGCATAAAAGGGTGCCCTCTTGTGATGACACTCTGCCCCATAACAGTGTTGATCATATATGCCCCTTCCATGTTGTCGTGTGTGTCATCCTGTTGGGGTTGCACAGTCACAGCATTCCTAGCAGAAAATGATGCGGCCGTGTGTGACTTAGATATGCAGGCTCTGGCAATGTGTCCCTTCTTCTTGCAGAAATGGCAGATGGCGGTAGTGAATTTACAAGTAGAGGAGCTATGAGTACCCCCACAGCGAAAACAGGGCCTATGGCTTCGCTCCCCATCAGCTGCAGGCTTCTGTCCACGCCTGTGCTGTTGTACTGTTTGGTGAACAGCTGATTCCTGTATTACTTGCTCAGGGCGAAGCATGCGCACATTTGCAGAAGCAGTCTCCGCTGCAAGGGCTTTTTCTTCAGCCATTTTGAAAGTCAGTTTAGGTTCTGCCAGCAGGCGGCGCTGCAGATTAGCATCGAGGACACCGCACACTACACGATCCCTGAGCATGTTTTCAAGTTGGTCACCAAACTCACAATAAACTGAAAACTTTCTTAATTCTGCTATGTAACTGGCAATGGATTGGTCTGGTTTCTGCTTACAGTTATGGAAATGAAAACGTTGCACAATGGGAGATGGCAGGGGATTATAATGCTTGTTTAATGCAGTGCTCATTATACATGATTAGAGTCTCGTGACTGCCGGCTACTGCGTGCGTGCGTGCGTGTGTAGGTCAAAGTCCGCAGATCGCAGCATTCCCCTATTTTGTAAAATTATTTTTTACTCTCCTGGGTGTTGCAATGGATATCAATGATTCATATGATTGCCCTCAGTAAAAAAACACAAGAAACAGGAATGCAATCAGTTACAAACACTCAGGTTCTCTGCTTCATAAGATGTCGCCGGCGATCGGGAAGACGCTGAGCAGAGGGCACCGTCGTGTAAAACAACGTGAGACCGCGGAAACTGCCGGACGGTGATTAAGGCCGGATTCCAATCGGCGATGCCATTCTTAGAGTGCTATGTAGCACAGCGCAGCCTTTCCCATGTGTGCTACGGAGACGCTGATTAATGCAGTGCTCATTATACATGATTAGAGTCTCGTGACTGCCGGCTACTGCGTGCATGCGTAGGTCAAAGTCCGCTGATCGCGGCATTCCCCTATTTTGTAAAATAATTTTTTACTCCTCTGGGTGTTGCAATGGATATCAATGATTCATATGATTGCCCTCAGTAAAAAAGCACAAGAAACAGGACGCAAACAGTTACAAACACTCAGGTTCTCTGCTTCACAAGATGTCGCGGGTGATCGGGAAGACGCTGAGCAGAGGGCACCGTCGCGTAAAACATCGTGAGACCGCGGAAACAGCCGGACTGTGCTTCAGGCTGGATTCGAACCTGCGATGACATTCTTAAAGTGCTATGTAGCACAGCGCTGCCTTTCCCATGTGTGCTACGGAGACACCATTAATGCAGTGCTCATTATACATGATTAGAGTCTCGTGACTGCCGGCTACTGCGTGCGTGCGTGTGTAGGTCAAAGTCCGCCGATCGCAGCATTCCCCTATTTTGTAAAATTATTTTTTACTCTCCTGGGTGTTGCAATGGATATCAATGATTCATATGATTGCCCTCAGTAAAAAAACACAAGAAACAGGAATGCAATCAGTTACAAACACTCAGGTTCTCTGCTTCATAAGATGTCGCCGGCGATCGGGAAGACGCTGAGCAGAGGGCACCGTCGTGTAAAACAACGTGAGACCGCGGAAACTGCCGGACGGTGCTTAAGGCCGGATTCGAATCGGCGATGCCATTCTTAGAGTGCTATGTAGCACAGCGCTGCCTTTCCCATGTGTGCTACGGAGACGCTGATTAATGCAGTGCTCATTATACATGATTAGAGTCTCGTGACTGCCGGCTACTGCGTGCGTGCGTGCGTAGGTCAAAGTCCGCCGATCGCAGCATTCCCCTATTTTGTAAAATATTTTTTTACTCCTCTGGTTGTTGCAATGGATATCAATGATTCATATGATTGCCCTCAGTAAAAAAACACAAGAAACAGGACGCAAACAGTTACAAACACTCAGGTTCTCTGCTTCATAAGATGTCGCGGGCGATCGGGAAGACGCTGAGCAGAGGGCACCGTCGCGTAAAACAACGTGAGTCCGCAGAAACTGCCGGACGGTGCTTCAGGCCGGATTCGAACCGGCGATGCCATTCTTAAAGTGCTATGTAACACAGCGCTGCCTTTCCCATGTGTGCTACGGAGACGCTGATTAATGCAGTGCTCATTATACATGATTAGAGTCTCGTGACTGCCGGCTACTGCGTGCGTGCGTAGGTCAAAGTCCGCTGATCGCGGCATTCCCCTATTTTGTAAAATTATTTTTTACTCCTCTGGGTGTTGCAATGGATATCAATGATTCATATGATTGCCCCCAGTAAAAAAACACAAGAAACAGGACGCAAACAGTTACAAACACTCAGGTTCTCTACTTCATAAGATGTCGCGGGCGATCGGGAAGACGCTGAGCAGAGGGCACCGTCGCGTAAAACAACGTGAGACAGCGGAATCGGCCGGACGGTGCTTTAGGCCGGATTCGAACCGGCGATGCTATTCTTAAAGTGCTATGTAGCACAGCGCAGCCTTTCCCATGTGTGCTACGGAGACGCTGATTAATGCAGTGCTCATTATACATGATTAGAGTCTCGTGACTGCCGGCTACTGCGTGCGTGCCTGCGTAGGTCAAAGTCCGCTGATCGCGGCATTCCCCTATTTTGTAAAATAATTTTTTACTCCTCTGGGTGTTGCAATGGATATCAATGATTCATATGATTGCCCTCAGTAAAAAAGCACAAGAAACAGGACGCAAACAGTTACAAACACTCAGGTTCTCTGCTTCATAAGATGTCGCGGGTGATCGGGAAGACGCTGAGCAGAGGGCACCGTCGCGTAAAACATCGTGAGACCGCGGAAACAGCCGGACGGTGCTTCAGGCTGGATTCGAACCTGCGATGACATTCTTAAAGTGATATGTAGCACAGCGCTGCCTTTCCCATGTGTGCTACTGAGACACCATTAATGCAGTGCTCATTATACATGATTAGAGTCTCGTGACTGCCGGCTACTGCGTGCGTGCGTGCGTAGGTCAAAGTCCGCCGATCGCAGCATTCCCCTATTTTGTAAAATTATTTTTTACTCCTCTGGGTGTTGCAATGGATATCAATGATTCATATGATTGCCCTCAGTAAAAAAGCACAAGAAACAGGACGCAAACAGTTACAAACACTCAGGTTCTCTGCTTCACAAGATGTCGCGGGTGATCGGGAAGACGCTGAGCAGAGGGCACCGTCGCGTAAAACATCGTGAGACCGCGGAAACAGCCGGACTGTGCTTCAGGCTGGATTCGAACCTGCGATGACATTCTTAAAGTGCTATGTAGCACAGCGCTGCCTTTCCCATGTGTGCTACGGAGACACCATTAATGCAGTGCTCATTATACATGATTAGAGTCTCGTGACTGCCGGCTACTGCGTGCGTGCGTGCGTGTGTAGGTCAAAGTCCGCCGATCGCAGCATTCCCCTATTTTGTAAAATTATTTTTTACTCTCCTGGGTGTTGCAATGGATATCAATGATTCATATGATTGCCCTCAGTAAAAAAACACAAGAAACAGGAATGCAATCAGTTACAAACACTCAGGTTCTCTGTTTCATAAGATGTCGCCGGCGATCGGGAAGACGCTGAGCAGAGGGCACCGTCGTGTAAAACAACGTGAGACCGCGGAAACTGCCGGACGGTGCTTAAGGCCGGATTCGAATCGGCGATGCCATTCTTAGAGTGCTATGTAGCACAGCGCTGCCTTTCCCATGTGTGCTACGGAGACGCTGATTAATGCAGTGCTCATTATACATGATTAGAGTCTCGTGACTGCCGGCTACTGCGTGCGTGCGTGCGTAGGTCAAAGTCCGCCGATCGCAGCATTCCCCTATTTTGTAAAATAATTTTTTACTCCTCTGGGTGTTGCAATGGATATCAATGATTCATATGATTGCCCTCAGTAAAAAAACACAAGAAACAGGAATGCAATCAGTTACAAACACTCAGGTTCTCTGTTTCATAAGATGTCGCCGGCGATCGGGAAGACGCTGAGCAGAGGGCACCGTCGCGTAAAACATCGTGAGACCGCGGAAACAGCCGGACTGTGCTTCAGGCTGGATTCGAACCTGCGATGACATTCTTAAAGTGCTATGTAGCACAGCGCTGCCTTTCCCATGTGTGCTACGGAGACACCATTAATGCAGTGCTCATTATACATGATTAGAGTCTCGTGACTGCCGGCTACTGCGTGCGTGCGTGCGTGTGTAGGTCAAAGTCCGCCGATCGCAGCATTCCCCTATTTTGTAAAATTATTTTTTACTCTCCTGGGTGTTGCAATGGATATCAATGATTCATATGATTGCCCTCAGTAAAAAAGCACAAGAAACAGGACGCAAACAGTTACAAACACTCAGGTTCTCTGCTTCATAAGATGTCGCGGGCGATCGGGAAGACGCTGAGCAGAGGGCACCGTCGCGTAAAACATCGTGAGACCGCGGAAACGGCCGGACGGTGCTTCAGGCTGGATTCGAACCTGCGATGACATTCTTAAAGTGATATGTAGCACAGCGCTGCCTTTCCCATGTGTGCTACTGAGACACCATTAATGCAGTGCTCATTATACATGATTAGAGTCTCGTGACTGCCGGCTACTGCGTGCGTGCGTAGGTCAAAGTCCGCTGATCGCGGCATTCCCCTATTTTGAAAAATTATTTTTTACTCCTCTGGGTGTTGCGATGGATATCAATGATTCATATGATTGCCCCCAGTAAAAAAACACAAGAAACAGGACGCAAACAGTTACAAACACTCAGGTTCTCTACTTCATAAGATGTCGCGGGCGATCGGGAAGACGCTGAGCAGAGGGCACCGTCGCGTAAAACAACGTGAGACAGCGGAATCGGCCGGACGGTGCTTTAGGCCGGATTCGAACCGGCGATGCTATTCTTAAAGTGCTATGTAGCACAGCGCAGCCTTTCCCATGTGTGCTACGGAGACGCTGATTAATGCAGTGCTCATTATACATGATTAGAGTCTCGTGACTGCCGGCTACTGCGTGCGTGCCTGCGTAGGTCAAAGTCCGCTGATCGCGGCATTCCCCTATTTTGTAAAATAATTTTTTACTCCTCTGGGTGTTGCAATGGATATCAATGATTCATATGATTGCCCTCAGTAAAAAAACACAAGAAACAGGACGCAAACAGTTACAAACACTCAGGTTCTCTGCTTCATAAGATGTCGCGGGCGATCGGGAAGACGCTGAGCAGAGGGCACCGTCGCGTAAAACATCGTGAGACCGCGGAAACGGCCGGACGGTGCTTCAGGCTGGATTCGAACCTGCGATGACATTCTTAAAGTGATATGTAGCACAGCGCTGCCTTTCCCATGTGTGCTACTGAGACACCATTAATGCAGTGCTCATTATACATGATTAGAGTCTCGTGACTGCCGGCTACTGCGTGCGTGCGTTCGTAGGTCAAAGTCCGCCGATCGCAGCATTCCCCTATTTTGTAAAATTATTTTTTACTCCTCTGGGTGTTGCAATGGATATCAATGATTCATATGATTGCCCTCAGTAAAAAAGCACAAGAAACAGGACGCAAACAGTTACAAACACTCAGGTTCTCTGCTTCATAAGATGTCGCGGGTGATCGGGAAGACGCTGAGCAGAGGGCACCGTCGCGTAAAACATCGTGAGACCGCGGAAACAGCCGGACGGTGCTTCAGGCTGGATTCGAACCTGCGATGACATTCTTAAAGTGATATGTAGCACAGCGCTGCCTTTCCCATGTGTGCTACTGAGACACCATTAATGCAGTGCTCATTATACATGATTAGAGTCTCGTGACTGCCGGCTACTGCGTGCGTGCGTGTGTAGGTCAAAGTCCGCCGATCGCAGCATTCCCCTATTTTGTAAAATTATTTTTTACTCTCCTGGGTGTTGCAATGGATATCAATGATTCATATGATTGCCCTCAGTAAAAAAACACAAGAAACAGGAATGCAATCAGTTACAAACACTCAGGTTCTCTGCTTCATAAGATGTCGCCGGCGATCGGGAAGACGCTGAGCAGAGGGCACCGTCGCGTAAAACATCGTGAGACCGCGGAAACAGCCGGACTGTGCTTCAGGCTGGATTCGAACCTGCGATGACATTCTTAAAGTGCTATGTAGCACAGCGCTGCCTTTCCCATGTGTGCTACGGAGACACCATTAATGCAGTGCTCATTATACATGATTAGAGTCTCGTGACTGCCGGCTACTGCGTGCGTGCGTGCGTGTGTAGGTCAAAGTCCGCCGATCGCAGCATTCCCCTATTTTGTAAAATTATTTTTTACTCTCCTGGGTGTTGCAATGGATATCAATGATTATTCATATGATTGCCCTCAGTAAAAAAACACAAGAAACAGGACGCAAACAGTTACAAACACTCAGGTTCTCTGCTTCATAACATGTCGCGGGCGATCGGGAAGACGCTGAGCAGAGGGCACCGTCGCGTAAAACATCGTGAGACCGCGGAAACGGCCGGACGGTGCTTCAGGCTGGATTCGAACCTGCGATGACATTCTTAAAGTGATATGTAGCACAGCGCTGCCTTTCCCATGTGTGCTACTGAGACACCATTAATGCAGTGCTCATTATACATGATTAGAGTCTCGTGACTGCCGGCTACTGCGTGCGTGCGTAGGTCAAAGTCCGCTGATCGCGGCATTCCCCTATTTTGAAAAATTATTTTTTACTCCTCTGGGTGTTGCGATGGATATCAATGATTCATATGATTGCCCCCAGTAAAAAAACACAAGAAACAGGACGCAAACAGTTACAAACACTCAGGTTCTCTACTTCATAAGATGTCGCGGGCGATCGGGAAGACGCTGAGCAGAGGGCACCGTCGCGTAAAACAACGTGAGACAGCGGAATCGGCCGGACGGTGCTTTAGGCCGGATTCGAACCAGCGATGCTATTCTTAAAGTGCTATGTAGCACAGCGCAGCCTTTCCCATGTGTGCTACGGAGACGCTGATTAATGCAGTGCTCATTATACATGATTAGAGTCTCGTGACTGCCGGCTACTGCGTGCGTGCCTGCGTAGGTCAAAGTCCGCTGATCGCGGCATTCCCCTATTTTGTAAAATAATTTTTTACTCCTCTGGGTGTTGCAATGGATATCAATGATTCATATGATTGCCCTCAGTAAAAAAACACAAGAAACAGGACGCAAACAGTTACAAACACTCAGGTTCTCTGCTTCATAAGATGTCGCGGGCGATCGGGAAGACGCTGAGCAGAGGGCACCGTCGCGTAAAACATCGTGAGACCGCGGAAACGGCCGGACGGTGCTTCAGGCTGGATTCGAACCTGCGATGACATTCTTAAAGTGATATGTAGCACAGCGCTGCCTTTCCCATGTGTGCTACTGAGACACCATTAATGCAGTGCTCATTATACATGATTAGAGTCTCGTGACTGCCGGCTACTGCGTGCGTGCGTAGGTCAAAGTCCGCTGATCGCGGCATTCCCCTATTTTGAAAAATTATTTTTTACTCCTCTGGGTGTTGCGATGGATATCAATGATTCATATGATTGCCCCCAGTAAAAAAACACAAGAAACAGGACGCAAACAGTTACAAACACTCAGGTTCTCTACTTCATAAGATGTCGCGGGCGATCGGGAAGACGCTGAGCAGAGGGCACCGTCGCGTAAAACAACGTGAGACAGCGGAATCGGCCGGACGGTGCTTTAGGCCGGATTCGAACCAGCGATGCTATTCTTAAAGTGCTATGTAGCACAGCGCAGCCTTTCCCATGTGTGCTACGGAGACGCTGATTAATGCAGTGCTCATTATACATGATTAGAGTCTCGTGACTGCCGGCTACTGCGTGCGTGCCTGCGTAGGTCAAAGTCCGCTGATCGCGGCATTCCCCTATTTTGTAAAATAATTTTTTACTCCTCTGGGTGTTGCAATGGATATCAATGATTCATATGATTGCCCTCAGTAAAAAAACACAAGAAACAGGACGCAAACAGTTACAAACACTCAGGTTCTCTGCTTCATAAGATGTCGCGGGCGATCGGGAAGACGCTGAGCAGAGGGCACCGTCGCGTAAAACATCGTGAGACCGCGGAAACGGCCGGACGGTGCTTCAGGCTGGATTCGAACCTGCGATGACATTCTTAAAGTGATATGTAGCACAGCGCTGCCTTTCCCATGTGTGCTACTGAGACACCATTAATGCAGTGCTCATTATACATGATTAGAGTCTCGTGACTGCCGGCTACTGCGTGCGTGCGTAGGTCAAAGTCCGCTGATCGCGGCATTCCCCTATTTTGAAAAATTATTTTTTACTCCTCTGGGTGTTGCGATGGATATCAATGATTCATATGATTGCCCCCAGTAAAAAAACACAAGAAACAGGACGCAAACAGTTACAAACACTCAGGTTCTCTACTTCATAAGATGTCGCGGGCGATCGGGAAGACGCTGAGCAGAGGGCACCGTCGCGTAAAACAACGTGAGACAGCGGAATCGGCCGGACGGTGCTTTAGGCCGGATTCGAACCAGCGATGCTATTCTTAAAGTGCTATGTAGCACAGCGCAGCCTTTCCCATGTGTGCTACGGAGACGCTGATTAATGCAGTGCTCATTATACATGATTAGAGTCTCGTGACTGCCGGCTACTGCGTGCGTGCCTGCGTAGGTCAAAGTCCGCTGATCGCGGCATTCCCCTATTTTGTAAAATAATTTTTTACTCCTCTGGGTGTTGCAATGGATATCAATGATTCATATGATTGCCCTCAGTAAAAAAACACAAGAAACAGGACGCAAACAGTTACAAACACTCAGGTTCTCTGCTTCATAAGATGTCGCGGGCGATCGGGAAGACGCTGAGCAGAGGGCACCGTCGCGTAAAACATCGTGAGACCGCGGAAACGGCCGGACGGTGCTTCAGGCTGGATTCGAACCTGCGATGACATTCTTAAAGTGATATGTAGCACAGCGCTGCCTTTCCCATGTGTGCTACTGAGACACCATTAATGCAGTGCTCATTATACATGATTAGAGTCTCGTGACTGCCGGCTACTGCGTGCGTGCGTAGGTCAAAGTCCGCTGATCGCGGCATTCCCCTATTTTGAAAAATTATTTTTTACTCCTCTGGGTGTTGCGATGGATATCAATGATTCATATGATTGCCCCCAGTAAAAAAACACAAGAAACAGGACGCAAACAGTTACAAACACTCAGGTTCTCTACTTCATAAGATGTCGCGGGCGATCGGGAAGACGCTGAGCAGAGGGCACCGTCGCGTAAAACAACGTGAGACAGCGGAATCGGCCGGACGGTGCTTTAGGCCGGATTCGAACCAGCGATGCTATTCTTAAAGTGCTATGTAGCACAGCGCAGCCTTTCCCATGTGTGCTACGGAGACGCTGATTAATGCAGTGCTCATTATACATGATTAGAGTCTCGTGACTGCCGGCTACTGCGTGCGTGCCTGCGTAGGTCAAAGTCCGCTGATCGCGGCATTCCCCTATTTTGTAAAATAATTTTTTACTCCTCTGGGTGTTGCAATGGATATCAATGATTCATATGATTGCCCTCAGTAAAAAAACACAAGAAACAGGACGCAAACAGTTACAAACACTCAGGTTCTCTGCTTCATAAGATGTCGCGGGCGATCGGGAAGACGCTGAGCAGAGGGCACCGTCGCGTAAAACATCGTGAGACCGCGGAAACGGCCGGACGGTGCTTCAGGCTGGATTCGAACCTGCGATGACATTCTTAAAGTGATATGTAGCACAGCGCTGCCTTTCCCATGTGTGCTACTGAGACACCATTAATGCAGTGCTCATTATACATGATTAGAGTCTCGTGACTGCCGGCTACTGCGTGCGTGCGTAGGTCAAAGTCCGCTGATCGCGGCATTCCCCTATTTTGAAAAATTATTTTTTACTCCTCTGGGTGTTGCGATGGATATCAATGATTCATATGATTGCCCCCAGTAAAAAAACACAAGAAACAGGACGCAAACAGTTACAAACACTCAGGTTCTCTACTTCATAAGATGTCGCGGGCGATCGGGAAGACGCTGAGCAGAGGGCACCGTCGCGTAAAACAACGTGAGACAGCGGAATCGGCCGGACGGTGCTTTAGGCCGGATTCGAACCGGCGATGCTATTCTTAAAGTGCTATGTAGCACAGCGCAGCCTTTCCCATGTGTGCTACGGAGACGCTGATTAATGCAGTGCTCATTATACATGATTAGAGTCTCGTGACTGCCGGCTACTGCGTGCGTGCCTGCGTAGGTCAAAGTCCGCTGATCGCGGCATTCCCCTATTTTGTAAAATAATTTTTTACTCCTCTGGGTGTTGCAATGGATATCAATGATTCATATGATTGCCCTCAGTAAAAAAACACAAGAAACAGGACGCAAACAGTTACAAACACTCAGGTTCTCTGCTTCATAAGATGTCGCGGGCGATCGGGAAGACGCTGAGCAGAGGGCACCGTCGCGTAAAACATCGTGAGACCGCGGAAACGGCCGGACGGTGCTTCAGGCTGGATTCGAACCTGCGATGACATTCTTAAAGTGATATGTAGCACAGCGCTGCCTTTCCCATGTGTGCTACTGAGACACCATTAATGCAGTGGTCATTATACATGATTAGAGTCTCGTGACTGCCGGCTACTGCGTGCGTGCGTAGGTCAAAGTCCGCTGATCGCGGCATTCCCCTATTTTGAAAAATTATTTTTTACTCCTCTGGGTGTTGCGATGGATATCAATGATTCATATGATTGCCCCCAGTAAAAAAACACAAGAAACAGGACGCAAACAGTTACAAACACTCAGGTTCTCTACTTCATAAGATGTCGCGGGCGATCGGGAAGACGCTGAGCAGAGGGCACCGTCGCGTAAAACAACGTGAGACAGCGGAATCGGCCGGACGGTGCTTTAGGCCGGATTCGAACCGGCGATGCTATTCTTAAAGTGCTATGTAGCACAGCGCAGCCTTTCCCATGTGTGCTACGGAGACGCTGATTAATGCAGTGCTCATTATACATGATTAGAGTCTCGTGACTGCCGGCTACTGCGTGCGTGCCTGCGTAGGTCAAAGTCCGCTGATCGCGGCATTCCCCTATTTTGTAAAATATTTTTTTACTCCTCTGGGTGTTGCAATGGATATCAATGATTCATATGATTGCCCTCATTAAAAAAACACAAGAAACAGGACGCAAACAGTTACAAACACTCAGGTTCTCTGCTTCATAAGATGTCGCGGGCGATCGGGAAGACGCTGAGCAGAGGGCACCGTCGCGTAAAACATCGTGAGACCGCGGAAACGGCCGGACGGTGCTTCAGGCTGGATTCGAACCTGCGATGACATTCTTAAAGTGATATGTAGCACAGCGCTGCCTTTCCCATGTGTGCTACTGAGACACCATTAATGCAGTGCTCATTATACATGATTAGAGTCTCGTGACTGCCGGCTACTGCGTGCGTGCGTGCGTAGGTCAAAGTCCGCCGATCGCAGCATTCCCCTATTTTGTAAAATTATTTTTTACTCCTCTGGGTGTTGCAATGGATATCAATGATTCATATGATTGCCCTCAGTAAAAAAGCACAAGAAACAGGACGCAAACAGTTACAAACACTCAGGTTCTCTGCTTCATAAGATGTCGCGGGTGATCGGGAAGACGCTGAGCAGAGGGCACCGTCGCGTAAAACATCGTGAGACCGCGGAAACAGCCGGACGGTGCTTCAGGCTGGATTCGAACCTGCGATGACATTCTTAAAGTGATATGTAGCACAGCGCTGCCTTTCCCATGTGTGCTACTGAGACACCATTAATGCAGTGCTCATTATACATGATTAGAGTCTCGTGACTGCCGGCTACTGCGTGCGTGCGTGTGTAGGTCAAAGTCCGCCGATCGCAGCATTCCCCTATTTTGTAAAATTATTTTTTACTCTCCTGGGTGTTGCAATGGATATCAATGATTCATATGATTGCCCTCAGTAAAAAAACACAAGAAACAGGAATGCAATCAGTTACAAACACTCAGGTTCTCTGCTTCATAAGATGTCGCCGGCGATCGGGAAGACGCTGAGCAGAGGGCACCGTCGTGTAAAACAACGTGAGACCGCGGAAACTGCCGGACGGTGCTTAAGGCCGGATTCGAATCGGCGATGCCATTCTTAGAGTGCTATGTAGCACAGCGCTGCCTTTCCCATGTGTGCTACGGAGACGCTGATTAATGCAGTGCTCATTATACATGATTAGAGTCTCGTGACTGCCGGCTACTGCGTGCGTGCGTGCGTAGGTCAAAGTCCGCCGATCGCAGCATTCCCCTATTTTGTAAAATAATTTTTTACTCCTCTGGGTGTTGCAATGGATATCAATGATTCATATGATTGCCCCCAGTAAAAAAACACAAGAAACAGGACGCAAACAGTTACAAACACTCAGGTTCTCTACTTCATAAGATGTCGCGGGCGATCGGGAAGACGCTGAGCAGAGGGCACCGTCGCGTAAAACAACGTGAGACAGCGGAATCGGCCGGACGGTGCTTTAGGCCGGATTCGAACCGGCGATGCTATTCTTAAAGTGCTATGTAGCACAGCGCAGCCTTTCCCATGTGTGCTACGGAGACGCTGATTAATGCAGTGCTCATTATACATGATTAGAGTCTCGTGACTGCCGGCTACTGCGTGCGTGCGTGCGTAGGTCAAAGTCCGCCGATCGCAGCATTCCCCTATTTTGTAAAATAATTTTTTACTCCTCTGGGTGTTGCAATGGATATCAATGATTCATATGATTGCCCTCAGTAAAAAAACACAAGAAACAGGACGCAAACAGTTACAAACACTCAGGTTCTCTGCTTCATAAGATGTCGCGGGCGATCGGGAAGACGCTGAGCAGAGGGCACCGTCGCGTAAAACATCGTGAGACCGCGGAAACGGCCGGACGGTGCTTCAGGCTGGATTCGAACCTGCGATGACATTCTTAAAGTGATATGTAGCACAGCGCTGCCTTTCCCATGTGTGCTACGGAGACGCTGATTAATGCAGTGCTCATTATACATGATTAGAGTCTCGTGACTGCCGGCTACTGCGTGCGTGCGTGCGTAGGTCAAAGTCCGCTGATCGCAGCATTCCACTATTTTGTAAAATTATTTTTTACTCTCCTGGGTGTTGCAATGGATATCAATGATTCATATGATTGCCCTCAGTAAAAAAACACAAGAAACAGGAATGCAATCAGTTACAAACACTCAGGTTCTCTGTTTCATAAGATGTCGCCGGCGATCGGGAAGACGCTGAGCAGAGGGCACCGTCGTGTAAAACAACGTGAGACCGCGGAAACTGCCGGACGGTGCTTAAGGCCGGATTCGAATCGGCGATGCCATTCTTAGAGTGCTATGTAGCACAGCGCTGCCTTTCCCATGTGTGCTACGGAGACGCTGATTAATGCAGTGCTCATTATACATGATTAGAGTCTCGTGACTGCCGGCTACTGCGTGCGTGCGTGCGTAGGTCAAAGTCCGCCGATCGCAGCATTCCCCTATTTTGTAAAATAATTTTTTACTCCTCTGGGTGTTGCAATGGATATCAATGATTCATATGATTGCCCCCAGTAAAAAAACACAAGAAACAGGACGCAAACAGTTACAAACACTCAGGTTCTCTACTTCATAAGATGTCGCGGGCGATCGGGAAGACGCTGAGCAGAGGGCACCGTCGCGTAAAACAACGTGAGACAGCGGAATCGGCCGGACGGTGCTTTAGGCCGGATTCGAACCGGCGATGCTATTCTTAAAGTGCTATGTAGCACAGCGCAGCCTTTTCCATGTGTGCTACGGAGACGCTGATTAATGCAGTGCTCATTATACATGATTAGAGTCTCGTGACTGCCGGCTACTGCGTGCGTGCGTGCGTAGGTCAAAGTCCGCCGATCGCAGCATTCCCCTATTTTGTAAAATAATTTTTTACTCCTCTGGGTGTTGCGATGGATATCAATGATTCATATGATTGCCCCCAGTAAAAAAACACAAGAAACAGGACGCAAACAGTTACAAACACTCAGGTTCTCTGCTTCATAAGATGTCGCGGGCGATCGGGAAGACGCTGAGCAGAGGGCACCGTCGCGTAAAACATCGTGAGACCGCGGAAACGGCCGGACGGTGCTTCAGGCTGGATTCGAACCTGCGATGACATTCTTAAAGTGATATGTAGCACAGCGCTGCCTTTCCCATGTGTGCTACTGAGACACCATTAATGCAGTGCTCATTATACATGATTAGAGTCTCGTGACTGCCGGCTACTGCGTGCGTGCGTGTGTAGGTCAAAGTCCGCCGATCGCAGCATTCCCCTATTTTGTAAAATTATTTTTTACTCTCCTGGGTGTTGCAATGGATATCAATGATTCATATGATTGCCCTCAGTAAAAAAACACAAGAAACAGGAATGCAATCAGTTACAAACACTCAGGTTCTCTGCTTCATAAGATGTCGCCGGCGATCGGGAAGACGCTGAGCAGAGGGCACCGTCGTGTAAAACAACGTGAGACCGCGGAAACTGCCGGACGGTGCTTAAGGCCGGATTCGAATCGGCGATGCCATTCTTAGAGTGCTATGTAGCACAGCGCTGCCTTTCCCATGTGTGCTACGGAGACGCTGATTAATGCAGTGCTCATTATACATGATTAGAGTCTCGTGACTGCCGGCTACTGCGTGCGTGCGTGCGTAGGTCAAAGTCCGCCGATCGCAGCATTCCCCTATTTTGTAAAATAATTTTTTACTCCTCTGGGTGTTGCAATGGATATCAATGATTCATATGATTGCCCCCAGTAAAAAAACACAAGAAACAGGACGCAAACAGTTACAAACACTCAGGTTCTCTACTTCATAAGATGTCGCGGGCGATCGGGAAGACGCTGAGCAGAGGGCACCGTCGCGTAAAACAACGTGAGACAGCGGAATCGGCCGGACGGTGCTTTAGGCCGGATTCGAACCGGCGATGCTATTCTTAAAGTGCTATGTAGCACAGCGCAGCCTTTCCCATGTGTGCTACGGAGACGCTGATTAATGCAGTGCTCATTATACATGATTAGAGTCTCGTGACTGCCGGCTACTGCGTGCGTGCGTGCGTAGGTCAAAGTCCGCCGATCGCAGCATTCCCCTATTTTGTAAAATAATTTTTTACTCCTCTGGGTGTTGCAATGGATATCAATGATTCATATGATTGCCCTCAGTAAAAAAACACAAGAAACAGGACGCAAACAGTTACAAACACTCAGGTTCTCTGCTTCATAAGATGTCGCGGGCGATCGGGAAGACGCTGAGCAGAGGGCACCGTCGCGTAAAACATCGTGAGACCGCGGAAACGGCCGGACGGTGCTTCAGGCTGGATTCGAACCTGCGATGACATTCTTAAAGTGATATGTAGCACAGCGCTGCCTTTCCCATGTGTGCTACGGAGACGCTGATTAATGCAGTGCTCATTATACATGATTAGAGTCTCGTGACTGCCGGCTACTGCGTGCGTGCGTGCGTAGGTCAAAGTCCGCTGATCGCAGCATTCCCCTATTTTGTAAAATTATTTTTTACTCTCCTGGGTGTTGCAATGGATATCAATGATTCATATGATTGCCCTCAGTAAAAAAACACAAGAAACAGGAATGCAATCAGTTACAAACACTCAGGTTCTCTGTTTCATAAGATGTCGCCGGCGATCGGGAAGACGCTGAGCAGAGGGCACCGTCGTGTAAAACAACGTGAGACCGCGGAAACTGCCGGACGGTGCTTAAGGCCGGATTCGAATCGGCGATGCCATTCTTAGAGTGCTATGTAGCACAGCGCTGCCTTTCCCATGTGTGCTACGGAGACGCTGATTAATGCAGTGCTCATTATACATGATTAGAGTCTCGTGACTGCCGGCTACTGCGTGCGTGCGTGCGTAGGTCAAAGTCCGCCGATCGCAGCATTCCCCTATTTTGTAAAATAATTTTTTACTCCTCTGGGTGTTGCAATGGATATCAATGATTCATATGATTGCCCCCAGTAAAAAAACACAAGAAACAGGACGCAAACAGTTACAAACACTCAGGTTCTCTACTTCATAAGATGTCGCGGGCGATCGGGAAGACGCTGAGCAGAGGGCACCGTCGCGTAAAACAACGTGAGACAGCGGAATCGGCCGGACGGTGCTTTAGGCCGGATTCGAACCGGCGATGCTATTCTTAAAGTGCTATGTAGCACAGCGCAGCCTTTCCCATGTGTGCTACGGAGACGCTGATTAATGCAGTGCTCATTATACATGATTAGAGTCTCGTGACTGCCGGCTACTGCGTGCATGCGTAGGTCAAAGTCCGCTGATCGCGGCATTCCCCTATTTTGAAAAATTATTTTTTACTCCTCTGGGTGTTGCGATGGATATCAATGATTCATATGATTGCCCCCAGTAAAAAAACACAAGAAACAGGACGCAAACAGTTACAAACACTCAGGTTCTCTGCTTCATAAGATGTCGCGGGCGATCGGGAAGACGCTGAGCAGAGGGCACCGTCGCGTAAAACAACGTGAGACAGCGGAATCGGCCGGACGGTGCTTTAGGCCGGATTCGAACCGGCGATGCTATTCTTAAAGTGCTATGTAGCACAGCGCAGCCTTTCCCATGTGTGCTACGGAGACGCTGATTAATGCAGTGCTCATTATACATGATTAGAGTCTCGTGACTGCCGGCTACTGCGTGCGTGCCTGCGTAGGTCAAAGTCCGCTGATCGCGGCATTCCCCTATTTTGTAAAATATTTTTTTACTCCTCTGGGTGTTGCAATGGATATCAATGATTCATATGATTGCCCTCAGTAAAAAAACACAAGAAACAGGACGCAAACAGTTACAAACACTCAGGTTCTCTGCTTCATAAGATGTCGCGGGCGATCGGGAAGACGCTGAGCAGAGGGCACCGTCGCGTAAAACATCGTGAGACCGCGGAAACGGCCGGACGGTGCTTCAGGCTGGATTCGAACCTGCGATGACATTCTTAAAGTGATATGTAGCACAGCGCTGCCTTTCCCATGTGTGCTACTGAGACACCATTAATGCAGTGCTCATTATACATGATTAGAGTCTCGTGACTGCCGGCTACTGCGTGCGTGCGTAGGTCAAAGTCCGCCGATCGCAGCATTCCCCTATTTTGTAAAATTATTTTTTACTCCTCTGGGTGTTGCAATGGATATCAATGATTCATATGATTGCCCTCAGTAAAAAAGCACAAGAAACAGGACGCAAACAGTTACAAACACTCAGGTTCTCTGCTTCATAAGATGTCGCGGGTGATCGGGAAGACGCTGAGCAGAGGGCACCGTCGCGTAAAACATCGTGAGACCGCGGAAACAGCCGGACGGTGCTTCAGGCTGGATTCGAACCTGCGATGACATTCTTAAAGTGATATGTAGCACAGCGCTGCCTTTCCCATGTGTGCTACTGAGACACCATTAATGCAGTGCTCATTATACATGATTAGAGTCTCGTGACTGCCGGCTACTGCGTGCGTGCGTGCGTGCGTGCGTGTGTAGGTCAAAGTCCGCCGATCGCAGCATTCCCCTATTTTGTAAAATTATTTTTTACTCTCCTGGGTGTTGCAATGGATATCAATGATTCATATGATTGCCCTCAGTAAAAAAACACAAGAAACAGGAATGCAATCAGTTACAAACACTCAGGTTCTCTGCTTCATAAGATGTCGCCGGCGATCGGGAAGACGCTGAGCAGAGGGCACCGTCGCGTAAAACAACGTGAGACAGCGGAATCGGCCGGACGGTGCTTTAGGCCGGATTCGAACCGGCGATGCTATTCTTAAAGTGATATGTAGCACAGCGCTGCCTTTCCCATGTGTGCTACTGAGACACCATTAATGCAGTGCTCATTATACATGATTAGAGTCTCGTGACTGCCGGCTACTGCGTGCGTGCGTAGGTCAAAGTCCGCCGATCGCAGCATTCCCCTATTTTGTAAAATTATTTTTACTCCTCTGGGTGTTGCAATGGATATCAATGATTCATATGATTGCCCTCAGTAAAAAAGCACAAGAAACAGGACGCAAACAGTTACAAACACTCAGGTTCTCTGCTTCATAAGATGTCGCGGGTGATCGGGAAGACGCTGAGCAGAGGGCACCGTCGCGTAAAACATCGTGAGACCGCGGAAACAGCCGGACTGTGCTTCAGGCTGGATTCGAACCTGCGATGACATTCTTAAAGTGCTATGTAGCACAGCGCTGCCTTTCCCATGTGTGCTACGGAGACACCATTAAACACTCAACAATGTCCTTGTAATCCACTGTGGTGGGCAGCTGTGGAGCAAGCAGCGATCTCAAAGTGGAGTATGTTGCTGATCCACACACGGTCAGTAAGACTGCTCTTTTTTTCTCATCCTCCGTGATATCGTTAGCCACGAAAAAACATTCCAGTCTTTCAGAGTACTCTTGCCACGAACTCCCTTTCTCCCTCGAAAACTCTTCAATGCGCCCAAAAGTGGCCATCTTTGCAGCAACGTTATAACTTCAAGCAGAAAGTCTATTCAGTAGTAGAGCGTACTGCACCTTCGGTTCGGCATAGTTAGTTGATTTAGCAATCCGCTTCGTCGCCAGTGTTATGTCTGTTTTGGTAGAGTGAAGAGGTGACACCAGGCTTAATGTTCAGGAACTTTTACTGGAGAAAACTGCATCGTTACAGTCAAGCATAACACACTCCTGAGTTCTCCAAGTGCGAGCATACAACAGAACTCTTCCTAACTACGGTGGCCAGTAAACATCAACAACTTAGAATACTGCAATTCTTAATTAACTACGGTGGCCCGCACATGAGAACTACCCCAATACATAACAATTATAAAATGAAAACTTTTTTCATTTTTGTCCATTGTTAGGTTTTGTGGTTGTCTTGGAAATCTTAGAATAGAGAAACCGCACTCTCAAGTTCATTCTCTTTACTTATTTATTAATACCATGTCCACAGACGCGTTTCGGCCTAAGCCATCGTCAGTGTGTAGTGTGACTACCAACATGAATGCTTTTTATCTTTGAAGGGGTAAAGGGTTACAGGTGAATCACATGAGGTCATTAGGTGAGCTGCACCCAAGGGTGCGCTGCACCATCAGTTGTACAACATATTTGCACACAAAGGACACAATACATCCGACTATAGTAAATAGACACATGCAAACCCTATCAAACAGTCGCACAGAACGAGAATCACTTTTTAAGAAAAAAGAAGCCACTTCAGATAATCATGTTGTCTTATCCACGACTTTTTCACCCCTTTCAGGTGAGATTAAGTCCATAGTCAAAAGACATTGGCATGTCTTATCTAGCGACCCACAGATCGGCCAATCTTTTCAAAACCCTCCACTTTTTGCCTATAAGAGGTGTAAAAATGTGAGAGATACGCTGGTGAGAGCGGACTCTTTCACTCCGCCAACCAATTGGCTTTCAACTCTCGATCCTGGCAACTTCCCTTGCAGGAGTTGCGTGAACTGTAATGCGATGAATAAAGGCAACTCCTTTTTACATCCACGGACCGGCGAGTCTTTCTCTGTGAGGGGGAGAATCACTTGCCGCACATCCTTTGTCGTTTACTTACTGAAATGCCCATGCGGGTTTTGTTATGTTGGTAAAACAAAAAGAGAATTAAGAATACGAATAAATGAACACAAAAGCAACATACGTAATCATGACATTAAGTCATCTGTGGCAAGACACTTTAATGAATCTAGGCACGACGTCTGTACTTTGAAATTTCAAGGCATCGAGGCAGTTAAGCCTCTTAAACGGGGCGGAGACAGGGAGCGCTATCTCCTTCAACGGGAGGCCTTCTGGATCTATACGCTCCAAACAGTACACCCTAATGGTTTAAATGAAGAACTGGTTTTAAATTGCTTCTTGTGAGTTTCTATGACCTTTGTGTAATGCATATCTATTTACTGGGCTATATGTAATGTATAGCCTATGTGGTGGGCTCTCTCTATTTTTGCATAATTTTAAATAGGCTTAGCCTTAGTATTTAGGCCATTATATTATCATTTATTTTATTTTTTCATTTTTCTTAATGCTGATTAATTTGGCAACTGTTTGATAGGGTTTGCATGTGTCTATTTACTATAGTCGGATGTATTGTGTCCTTTGTGTGCAAATATGTTGTACAACTGATGGTGCAGCGCACCCTTGGGTGCAGCTCACCTAATGACCTCATGTGATTCACCTGTAACCCTTTACCCCTTCAAAGATAAAAAGCATTCATGTTGGTAGTCACACTACACACTGACGATGGCTTAGGCCGAAACGCGTCTGTGGACATGGTATTAATAAATAAGTAAAGAGAATGAACTTGAGAGTGCGTTTTCTCTATTCTAAGTTGTCACATTTTGGCTCGCACCCGAAATTTTTGTGAGTTTTGGAGTTGAGCGCGCCTGCTCTCACTGTCTTGGAAATCTTAACATTTTGAGTGTTGGTGTTCACATCCTGTCAGTAAAAGAAGACGTACAATGAAAGCTTTTTGAATGCTGTTTAGTAAAAACAGGTTTATTCTATTGCATGAATTGACATCATCACAACATAATGTTTCATTTAGCTTGTATGCGGAGGTTCACATGGGTTTTCTGGTCATTGAACCATCCTGGTATAGCCACCCTGCAGCCATAGGTACCGCTATCCTGCTCTCTTGCATTCATGATTGTTAAAGAAACATCCCCCACATTTCTGTGTCTGTTGACCAGCTGATACCGTTGTGATGATCGTGTGGTCACTGTTGAGCCCTCTGTCTGAATGATCTGATCACCACAGCCTCTTGATGGCAATAGGTCTTTTCCCCAACAGATGGACAAAGGGCCGTAGGATTTGCCATCATACTTGCAAGGAAGAGTAACACTCTGTCCTGCATATCCATAGACAGTAACTGCTGGTCCAGCAGCTGAAAGACAAAAAAAACATACCAATGTCATTTCTAACGCAAAAATACAGCAAAATAGAATTTTGCAGTTTGCCTGTCATGCTTCATGTAATAGACTGTTAGGTAGGTGAAAGTCATTCTAATAACCAGGAAAACTCCAGCAATTTTTAAAAAATGTTCTCGTACTGTCAGTCCGGAAATAAAATCGGTGCTACATAATAAAATAAAATCAGTGCTACATAGCTCGAGTTACTGTATGTAGTTCTATGACACAAGTTCAGTCAGTATTGCATTAATGTGTGTAGCATGCCCTCACACAACATTGAACCGACCATATAAAAGCAGGAAGTACTTGTCATCTCTGCTGACCAAGATGATGACTGTTCACTACCTGAAAGCTGTCCAACTTGATGTAAAACAATGACAATTTATTTGGATTTTGTTTATGAAATGAGCAAATATAAATAAATAAATTATATTTACAGTTTAATTGCATAATTTCTAAAGTTATCCCAATATAATAATTGATCTTTTGTCTATGCTTGAATTGACTTACTGGTCGGTCTTGGTGTAGCTTCTGCTGTTGTGACAACCTGTGCAGTAGTGGTAGGAAGTTCTGCAGTAGATTCTTGCACTGAAACAAAATCCACACAGTAGTAATAAGTGTTCTTGCCCACAGTTCAAACATAATAAGTCAAACTACTACACCTCAACTTTTGTTTCCAACACCCAACATTGCTTTGTTTATGCTCTTGCATAGCCTTACTTGTTGACACAATGGTTTCCAAAGTAGTGGTGTTTACAAGTGTTGTTGGGGCTTCTGTTGTTGTTGGAGCGTCTGTTGTTGTTGCTATGGTTGTAGTTGTTGGAGCTGAAAGTATATACCCCATGAACATTAAAAAAACAATCTAATTTCTGTTTTTCTTTTTTTTTAGTACAATGGCACCTCATGTTATACTGACCAGCTTGTATGCGGAGGTCCACATGGGTTTTCTCGTCATTGAACCATCCTGGTATAGCCACCCTGCAACCATAGGTACCGCTATCCTGCTCTCTTGCATTCATGATCGTTAAAGAAACATCCCCCACATTTCTGTGTCTGTTGTCCAGCCGATACTGTGGTAAACTTTGTGTGGTCAGTGTTGAGCCCTCTGTCTGAATTATTTGATCACCACAGCCTAGTGATGGCAGGAGGCCTTTGCCCCAACAGATGGACAAAGAGCCGTAGGATTTGCCATCATATTTGCAAGGAAGAGTAACACTCTGTCCTGCATATCCATAGACAGTAACTGCTGATCCAGTAGCTGAAAAACCATACCAATGTGTGTCAATTTCTAACATAAAAAAACAGCAAAATAAAATTTGACAGTTAATAATAAACATTGCTTGACATGCTTCATGCAAACACAAAATAGACTGTTAGGTAGGTGTCATTCTAATACAGTTTTTGCCCATTGCTTACACAGCAAAGCCTCAATACCTAAACTTTTTGTACCTTACACACTGTGTAACCATGGCTTAAACACATTTTCTGCTTTGCACATTGTTTGCAATTCTGCAACACACTTATTGCGAAATCTCCTGTTATCATTGGGAAAACACTTCCGTTAAAAATGCAAGCACATCTGGGAATTGGTAATACATACTCACACACATACCTGAAAACACTTACAAAGAAAACTGAACACTAATCTAATCTAATCTAAGTCTAAGGCTTAGCACTACAAATAGATGTTCAAGTGTGTACTTTTACATTGAGTACAGTGTACAGTTCTGTATTTGCCCATTTACTCCCCATTTCTAAAACCATATCGAATAATTATTTTCTGTGTGCCAATGAAAGGAATATGATCACCAACCACATAACTGCATGCCTCTTTTACAAGCAATGTAAGAGGCATGCAGAGACATTGAGGTGGGGCCAGTTAAAGGGTGGATATGGCACACAAGGTGATATTTTCCCCATTGACTAGCCCGAGAAGGACATCGTCTGATGTTGACGAGGACTTGTGGCCAGATCTGAACAGAAAGCAGGATCCATAATCCCCTGCCACATACACACACACACACACAAACATATGTTTTTTTCCAATAACAATTTCTCCAGTAATTGTTTTTTCTTTTTACTTTTGTTTTGTTCCTACATGTTTTATTTGTTTTGTTTTCTTTATTTCTGTAAGAATGTTTGTTTTTTTGTAAAAACTTTTATTGCTTAAAATGTCAGCTGATTACTGCAGAAATTCAGAGTTTCACAGAAGACTGAGTCTGAGAAAATGACAATTAAAAATAGTAACACAAAGACTGCAGTGTTTTAAAGCACATCAGTGTGTTGCTGTTGATTTGAAAGAGTAATTCAAACAGGTTTTCTTAGAATAATTTATTTTTAGAAAGTATTGTTGAGTTTTAATTGCCGTGTTTCATTTTGGCATAGATGTGATTTGTTTATCTCCAAGTGCTATGTCTTATTTGACTGTGTGTAGAGTTTTGACATAATGAGCCAAATTCTGCAAAAAGTGTGTGAGCAATAGGCTAAAACTAACAACAAAACACGAAAGGCCCATGCTTCATGATAACAATGTAGTCATACTTGCCATTGCAACAGTTAGGCTTTATTTATATTAAACTGCATGGGGTGTACTTTAGAATGTTCATATGAGATATCTTACCAATGAGTTGACAGAGAAGGAGCCAAGTGAAGGAGGTGCAGAGCTGATGGTTCATCATGGTGGAATCCTCTTTGAATGCCCAGCTGATGGTGACTCTCTGGAAAGTCTTCCTTTTTTATCAAGTGACTCCCTAAATTAGCCAACACCATCAATAGGTCAAAGAGGTCAGCAAGTGAAAACGTTTTCTTCTTCTTGCAAAACACATTTTTTTGGAAAGGGGAAATGTTCTCTGTGTTTGAAAGGTTTGCCAAAAACGGCAAATGTCATTCATCACACTCAAAATAATGACTAGATGTACCTCAGAGTGGTACAAAATATGACCGCCCAGGCCTTCAAATTCTCTCCGCAAAACTAAATCACGCTTGTCAATTTGTCTCCATCTCCTACTCCATCCCCTACTTTTGTGTATGTAAATGAGTGTGTGCATAGTGTGTGTTTGGTTTTTTGTATATGTGTTCTTCTGTGTGTGTGATCGCGTGTGTGTGTGTGTGTGTGTGTGGGGGGGGGGGGTAATGGGGTGTGTGTGTGTGCCTGCTTGCCTGCATATGTGTGTGTTTTTATTTGTATTTGTATTCGTGTGTGTGTGCATGTGCGTGAGTGCATGCATGTGTGTGTTTATGTGTGTGTGTATGCGTGCATGTGTGCGTGCCTGTGTGTGTGTGTATACGTGTGTGTGTGCATGCATGTGCGTGTGTGTGTGTGTGTAGCTGATATGGCCCCCCATGAACGGATTTCCACGAAACTTGATAGTGATCCTACACTTCAAATTCTGTGCCGTTTTGAACCTGTCAGCCAAAGATACCTGCAATTACAACGCCTTGTTTTTGCCTTTTCATTTTTAACTAGGTGGCCTTATACCTCAAAAGAGTGGATATGGGATGGGCTAGCATAGTCCCTTGAGACCAACATACAAAAAAAAGTTGGTCATCCTAGGCCCTACGTTTCTTGAGAACTGTGTCCGCCCTACCCTCATTTCGGGGGGTTCGGTGCGGCGGGTGGGCGATGGATCAAAACAAAAAACAATGGTTCTGTGTCATCCTTGTGAGACTACATGCCCACCAAGTTTCGTGCATCCCGGTCTTTCAGTGTCCCGGGAATCTTTGGCAAAAAAAATTACTAAAGAAAATAAAAAACAATCCGGTGTCATAATAAGTCATAATAATGAAAACATATGACATTACATTTTCATTCATCTATGATAAATATGGATGTATATAATGGTTGACTTGCAATTTATTGGATTATTATTACTAGCGAAGTGGCGGTCATATAGGTTTAGTCAGAGTTTTTTTCTTCCGGAATCTTTTTTTCTTCAGTAATTTTGTGTCAACTGAGGTCCACATGGGTTTTCTGGTCATTGAACCATCCTGGTATATCCACCCTGCAGCCATAGGTACTGCTATCCTGCTCTCTAGCATTCATGATCGTTAAAGAAACATCCCCCACATTTCTGTGTCTGTTGACCAGCTGATACCATAGTGACCTTTGTGTGGTCACTATTGAGCCCTAATGATCTGATCACCACAGCCTCTTGATGGCAGAAAACTTTTGACCCAACATATGGACAAAGAGCCATAGTATACTCTTAAAACAAATGGGGGGCGGGGGCAAAGCCCAAACTTAGCCCCACCCCTACCCACAAAATTTGAGGTCGGTAAGTTCGGTATGGACTTGTTCCATTGAGCAACTATGCAACTATCCTATGCCTGAGGGCCGGTTTCCCGATAATGTTCACTATTAGCGAGCTATGAAGACTCCAAAGTTAAACCTTTTTACATTACATTACATTACATTACATTACATTACATTTGGCTGACGCATTTTTAGCCAAAGCGACTAACAACATGATAAACAGTTTAAGTTTTAGAGCAATTCTCAACATTTTTAGGACAATTTAAAAAACACACCTTATCAAAGTTGTTTACCTTTGGTTCCCAAACTGCCCCTAAGTGTCTTCTCAGTCCCTGCTCTATCACTGCAAGCGCCTCATGCTTGATCATCCTATAGCACACATTGCACACTATGTGGATATTTGATTTATTTATTTTTTTAGTATATTTAGTATTTTTAGTATATTTTTTTATCTTCTACAGTCTCTATTGTGCAGTGGAGTTTATATTTATATACTTATATTACTTTTTTTGCTGTAAGTGCGTGTGTGTGTGTGTGTAACAGAGAGAAAGAGAAAGAGAGACACTACCAGCATGGATGGATTATGAACTTTCAGGCCCCTGGGCCCAGATGTATTAAGGGCCACCCACTAATTGTTGCGGGGGACATTTTTAAAAATGTATTTGATGTGATTTCCTATATTCTGGTGCATTTTGGGGATGGCCAATACTTTAATTCAATCAGATTCATAGCCTATGTTGATATGATGTGTTGATATTGAGGCAATGATTCAATGCAATGGCTTGGGCCCCCTGACTCCTTGTCTCCCCTGGGCAGTAATCCATCCCTGACTACCATTGACAGTTGGCTGATGATAGCTGGCAGTGATAGAATTTAGAATATCGAATAACCTGAAGCACATAGTGCTCTGTTCTTCATGGTTGGTGATATTAGTGACCTTCTAGCCTTCTACATTTGAGCAAGCACATTTTCATAGTCCATGGTGGCACAGTCTAGTTAGGTTATATTCTGAGGTGTGTCTTTCTGTTAGTCAGGTGATGGCACACATATTCTAAAAGAAACAGATTTTGGGCTATGTATCCAGTGGCAGATATGTGTGGACTGGTGAATGAACCATCACTAGAGACATATGCCAAATTTCTTGTTTTTGTCCATGAGAGAGTATAGAGATGGGGATCACAGATCAGCCAACGGTTACATTGTTACAGTGCAGTTATCTTACAAGAGAACAAAGCAGTTTGGCACAGGAACTGCTACAAATCCACCTGTAACAGTGAGCATCTGCAGCATGCTAAGATTCACTACTAGAAATCATGTGAAGCAGGCAGGACTCAGTGTCTTCAGAAAAGACGTGGTAGACCATCTTCTGAACCTGCAGCAACACCTGCAACTGCATCAAGTCCATCTAGAGGGACTTTGTACACTTGTTCAGCAGCAGCTGCTGCCAGCATAGATAAGTGCTTCTTCTGTCAGAAGCAGACAAAAGAGCGTCTTCATGAGGTGTCCTCTTTCAATGCAGGCAACTAACCAAGAACTATAAGTAATATTTTGAAGTCAATGACTTTTAACAGGTAGCCAGTGTAAAGACGCTAGGATGGGGAAATTATGTTCATATTTTTTGTGTGTGTGAGCAACTGCATTTTGAATAAACTGTTAGCTCTTTAGACAGGTATTACAGCCAGCATAATAGCATTGCAATAGCATTGCAATAGTCTATCCTTGAGATGACAAAACATTTATTTCTTGGCATCTGGTAAGGAGAAGGACTTCCTTATCTTGGTGATCTGTTGTTTTATGTGATTACTTAGTGCTAGGTCCTGGTCAATTATAACTCCCAGGTTTTTAACACTTGTGGATGAGGTCAGTGGAAGATCACTATGTAGCCTGTGATGTGGATAGGATATCCCTCATCTTTTTGAACCTAAAACCATTCTGTTTTATCTGAGTTCAAAAGCAGGAAATTATTCGTCATCCATGTCTTTATATTGTAATTGTTTCCTCAAATTAAACATTTCATATATCAGTAATCACACATATTTAATCATCAAAATCAATTATAAGACTTATCTAAGTCTATAATTTTTCAAAACATAAGTTTGTGTCAAGAAGAGTCCACTACCACAACACTCTGAGCATGTTCGGATTCTCAAAGGAAGATTCTACGCTCGGATCCCTAACCTTTCATTTCTCCTCTGACGTAATAAATTCCCTGTCAAAATGAAAGTCTCCCATGAATCTTCCCCCTCTAGTTCACACCTCACCCCTAAAAGAAGATCGGCGGAAACTCAGATAGAATTCGTACCCTACCCAAGCGCGTCATGTTTCAGGCGGTTCTATTAGTTTGCAATGGCTCGCATGTATCCACTTTTCTCTCACCCTGGACCTTCACTGCCGACTGTGTTATCAACAAAATCTGATATGGCCCATCGTACTTTGCCCCTAGCGCTAACCTTTGGGGCTTGTGAATCATCACCCATTGTCCTGGCACTAGAGAGTGGCCTCCTTCCTGAGGGTCTCCCCAGGCCTCTTCCTGGTTAGCCGCTGTTTGGACTGCCTTTGTCAATTGCACACAGTAAGTCAGCATCGCATCCGATGTCAGGTGGATGTCGGCTTTCCTCAAATCAATCGTTCCTGGTGCCGAGAAAGGCCTGCCAGTCACAATCTCGAATGGGCTGAGTCCAGTGTCTCTGTTGCTTGTAGCTCGCATGCTACATAAGACTGCTGGTAAGGCGTCAACCCAGGGAATGCCTTCTTGATGTTTCTTGGTCAGCCGTTCTTTCAAAGTCCGGTTCGTTCTCTCCACCTGTCCCGACGATTCTGGATGGTATGGGCAGTTCAGGGACCAGTGCACATTCAGCATGCGGGCCACCTGGGTGCAGACTGCTCCAGTGAAGTGTGTTCCGTTGTCTGAGCAGATCTGTTCCGGCAATCCGTATCGGGGAATGATGTCTTTCACAAGGACTTTGGCAGTGTGTAGTGCAGTTCCAGATCGTGCAGGGAATGCCTCAATCCACCTGGAGAACTTGCACAGGACAACAAGAACATCTCGGTAGCCTTTGCATTTGGGAAAAGTGATGTAATCTATCTGGAGAACTCTGAATGGTCCTGGTGGAGCTGGTGTCTTCAGCATTGGTAAAGAGTTGACAGGTGGGGGTGGTGGTGCTGGTGCTGGGGTAGGGAAAGAGTTGACAGGTGGGTAAGGGCTTGTAGCCAGTGGCATTGGTAACAACAATGGAGGGGGGGGGGGTACTGAAGCTATGGCTAGTGGCTGTGGATAGCCATACTGGAGTGGAGCAGTTTGATGATGATTGGTTGCAGACGTTCTTCCTTGTCTTTGTGGATTGTAGAAAGCAGTGGCTGTTGATGGGGCCAGAATGATTTGTTTTGTGTCACCTGCTGACTGTTGGTCAGGTGGGGTGCTGTTTCTTGGCCCATGTGGGGTCCCCATAACAGCAGCATTCTGTCCAATTAAGCCGTCTTTATCAATGTCCACTGCACTTCTAGATGTCTCCACCATGGCATATGGCGCTGTTGAGTCCAAGTCAGGCAGAGTCGGATTGAGGCGGGTGCTTGGTTGCCTGTTGCGACCCCCGCCCACAATTGGTGCCGGTGTGTATGGGAGGAGTTGGCTCCTCCCCATTGAGTGGGCCTCTGAGACTACTCCTCTTCGCCTCATTCCACTCTGTTCTGGCAACACATCCGCTTCCATGAGTTGTTCCTCCAAATCACGTCTGTCCATCTCTGTTCTCCAAATCCTGTCTCGGATCTCGAATTCCAACTTCTCTATTTTTTCTTTGTAGTTTTTTTTCAAATTTGCCCAAATGTAATTTCACTGCCATCCAATCTGACACATAGTCTTGTATCTCAGCTAAGGCCTGCAACTTAGTTTTCCTACCAAGAACCATATCTGGATTGTGCTAATATCAAATCATTAAATATTAAATTGTACTATGTGTTTCGTGCAGTGACGTGATCCTTTTAAATATATTTCTTTATATTTTTCCGTGATGTGGTAATGATATAGTGACAATTTGTTAGTAATTTGTTCTATCTCTTATTTTATTTTTATTTTTTTCCACACTCACACACACACACGCTCGCTGCTCCCGCCAGGGAAAAGGAAACACTCTCTCATATCTTTCTCGCTAACCTGACACTTGGTAAGTTATTTTACTCACAGCATGAAGCCACAACAATAAATTTCACCAGTGTCAGTTTCACTTAACTCAGACTGTTTCTTTTCTCCCAAAACGGCTGGAGAACGATAAAAATGAATGTCTCACTCACACCTTTAACGACCTCTCGGTTCACAGTTGACCAAGTCAACAAAAAAACATAGGTGGAAACCCTATCCCACTTTTCAATTACTGCACAACCAAAACACCCCACTCTGGTGATTTCGTCTCCTTCTGTAGCACTAAGTTTAGTCCTAGGCCATTAAACTAATCAAAGACCGTTGAGAAACAACCACACAGTTCACTCAGCAAAATAATGACTGTAGCAACTCCTCCTATTTTCTCATTGGCACACGCACAGCATTTATCTCATAAAACTTACACAGCTTAACATGTAATGGCAGTACAGAAAAAGAAAAGATTTAATCCCCCAAGCTTGTCCGTAGTTAATCGATTACTTCTTTTAATTCGTTCACGAATCTATCCAATTACCCAAAATATGTGTACACTTTGACCTTTTACTTTTTTCCAGAAAACTTCTTATATCAAATGACATCTAGAGCTCATCAATCATTGATATAGGTATGTTACCTGTCAAAACACTTAATGACACAAACTTCAATACTCTCATTAATGTGCAGCTTTTAATTTCTAATTTATCTAATAAATTAGCTTTACTTTGGTTCTTTTTCCCGCAAGACTTTTTGCTTTCACCTGGTCAGAATGTCTTCACTGAATGCAGGGTGCGCAGTGCAGCAGTGTTTCCCCTCTTGGCAGGCTTCCAGCTGGGATTCAGTCACGTTAATCAGGGTGCCAAGATGGACTCTTCTTATAGATGTTCAAAATCCAAAATCTGCCCCCGAAGTCTCTTTGAACCCGTTGGATGTTCTCGTCTTCCCTCTCCTCTTGCGGTCGGGTCACGATAACCAAATGTTGTCGTCTTTCTTCTCCTTTTGCGAGAAGGGTCACGGCACCAAATGTTGGATTCTCTGGTTGTTGCGTTGTGTTTTAGTTCTAATGTCTGTATTGAAGATGGTCAATAAAGCTTGACGGTGGGATCAGGATCGGCGATTAGATGATCATTTATTGTAGATGGTACAACAATGAATAACAGAACACAAGCTAAGTCTCAAACAGTAAAACTGTGCTGAGTCTAACAGTTGTGGTTGTTATTAAAAGCGGCTGCTGAGCCTTCCGACAGAAGATCCAGCCTGTTATACTAAAACATACAAACGTCAATCATGCCAATGTGGTAGGTGCCAACCAGTGTACGCAACCCGGCCCTGGCCAGATGGAGATACTAGCCCGAATAGGCAGACATGCTGTCTCCCTCGGCCCATGTTATCACTGATGTTCCTCGGATGTTCCTAAACATCGGCCTGTATGACCTTCCTGCTGGTACACAGGCCTAAGGCACAGTTATGTACAATAATATGGACCTCTCCCTGTTGTATACTACACACAGAAGTAACATATGAACACATCAGGTAGGAAGGTATGATCTAAACCAAGTCTTTGATCCTATCAAATTTTCAAGCCTAAGTAGTATGTCATGGTCTATGCTGGCAAAGGCAGCGCTGAGGTCCAGGAGGACCAGTATAGATACAAGGCTAGGTTTTTTGTGGGAGAGCTTAATAACAGATGTCTAAAACGACTGCGGTACATGCCCTGACAGAATTATTTATAATCTAGAGCAAAACTAGTTGTAGATTTTGATGAGGACGTTGTGGAGGTGAGATCTAATATGTTGTGTATATGTAAATGAATTAAATGTTGTTTGAGGTCTCATCTGTGATTCAGTGATTTTGCTATCTTTCAGCAATGGAGTATGTGTATTTGGTGAAACTGATTGGTTATTGATCTTATCTCTAATTGTTTGACATACAATCATAATACTGACATACAATCATACTGTTGAAAATAATAAAATAACTGTTTTGTGAACTTTATTCAACATAGCCAGTGATTTAGGCAATATTTATGGTGTTAATTATAGTGAAATATACAATTTCACAAAAATAGGGTTAAAACAGGTAAAAAACAAATGGAGACATAATTTTTCTCCATGTTCAATGACCTCTAAAGACAGTCCAACCACTCTCCAAAAATTTACATTTCAATCCCACAGAAACCACATAGGCCCCCTGACTAATTCAGCAAAGCATCGATTGGCAGCGAGGAGTGAGAGCTCATCAGCTAAAGTGACAGAGTTTTTCGACCTTAACATTACGTCTCCAAAAACATTTTGATGGCACATCAACTCATAACCATAGACTGTAAAAAATATAACATGACGAACACTTCTGCCATTGTCTGAGCGGCCTTCTCTGGACGATTGCCGACCTAGCAACTTTCTAGCTTTGGGTAGGAAACTGCACTTTGGTTATCCCTTTAAATTGCCTTTAAGGGATAGCCTGCACACTGACAACAACAGATGTCAATAATCCTCTATCTAGGCTACTGTAGTCTATATACAGGTGAATTAAATATGTTGGCATAACATAAGGGATAGATGTAGGCCTATTTCTTTACAAAAAAAATATCTAATAATAATGGATTGAAAAGAGGTAAGCCTAATAATAGACCAGACATGATTCAATAGATATAAGAAAATGGACAACATATCCACATCAGTCCCCATCAACACAACTGTTTTCACAGGTCAGGATTATTAAGCTCTAAAACAGATTGTTCAAAATTATAGAGCTAGGCTATTGTAAAAGATTCAGTTTGTATTTTCAGAAACACCTTGGATCAAATTTAGAGATATGCAACATTAAAGATGGGTTGCCATCCAAATATATCTTGCGCGTATAGAGCTCGCTTTTATTGTAATTATTGTTTTTGCACATTGAAAACGTTCAAGTGTTCAAAATAGTCTTTTGAGGAAGTGTTTTTCTGTTAGCGTTGGGCCGGCCAATCAAGCTCAATATCATACATAGTCACCATGTCTGTTGACAAAAAGTTAGGTGACCCTCCCCTCAAAAAAGAATAAAAAGACATGACCATCCCCTATTTTCCTTCGGTGGCCCCTTCAATAAATAACGAACAGTCCCTTAAAGAAAATATAAGGGGAAAAAAGAGGCTCTTAAGTTATACAGTCTTAAGGCTCTTAAGCTCTTAAGACTACAAGTTCCCCTTAGTTGGACATAAATAAAGGAAATCATTCAAATGTGGCAGGACAATAAATAAGGAAGATAACAGAAGACATTCAGAAGATTTGACATCCCATTGAAATCAAACCTCCAGTCCAGAAGATGGCGGTAATGCACTTGCCAATGAAAACCACAGAAGAAGAAGTTTTCCATCAATGAACAGAAAACATCAAACCCCGGGTTAACTCCTGGTCAGTCCACCCTGGGTGTTTTGTTCTCCCAGGATAGATTTGGAGGCTAAGAATATAATTAAATCAGGGGTATACCAAAATGTTCAGCAATATATGGATATAATGTATGATGACACAGTTCAAATTTTTACAGATGCATCAAAAGATCAGACAGGGAAAACAGGGGCTGCAGTCCACATTCCGAGATACAATGTTAATATTAAAAAAAGGACACCAGACCACCTGGCCATTTTTACAGCAGAAATACTAGCAATAATTCTGGCTCTACAGTGGGTGGAAGAAGCAAAACCTAATAAGGTGGTAATTTGCTCAGACTCAATGTCATCACTAACATCCATTGAGATTGGAAAGTCTACATGTAGACAGGTCTTAATAGATGAGATTCATCAACTCATTTTTAAAATATCCCAACAGAGAATAAGAGTAGAATTGGTATGGGTTCCTGCACACAGCGGAGTGGAGGGAAACGAAAAGGCAGACACACTAGCGAAAGAAGCAATTAAATCAGAACTGGTTGAACTGGAAGTCACTTTAAGCAAGTCAGAAATTAAGAGTATTATAAAGGACAAAATCAACAGAATGTGGCAGGAGAGATGGGATAAGGAGGGAAAAGGCAGACATTTATACAACATACACAAATATGTAACATCTAGTAAAATCAGTGGACTGAAAAGGCAGGAGGAAACATGGCTTACCAGAATGAGGATGGGACACACAAGTTTAAACAGTGGATTACATATTATAGGGAAACATCAAACGGTGGTATGCGCACTGTGGCGCAATAGAAAATGTTAAACACATACTTATAGACTGCACATATTATAACAGAGAAAGAGAAAACATGAAGGGAGTGGTTAAAAAACATATAACCATGGAAAACTTACTAAGTATATCTAGCACACAGTCCACAGCTAAGGCTGTTATAGCTTTCATAAAAGAGACCCAACTAGCAAATAGAATTTAGTTTTTGTTTTTTCATTTAATTTAAAAAACTGGATATAAATAGCATCCCGTTGGATCACACCTCAGCCCGGAGGATGGCGGTAGTGCACGAAGTATGCAAACTGCCATTAAACATTATAGAAGAAGAAGAAGAACTCCTGGTCAGCCAGCCCGGCCGTGAGTTTACATGTGTTTCCCGTGGCACCGGCCGGCCGGCAAGGTGGTGAGGTGAGTTGAGGTTGAAGAATGTTTATTTATTTAACGTTACTCTTCTTGACCCTACTCCTCATCCATTTGGATTTGCTTTTGTACAACCGGTACACTTATAGTACTGTATGAATGTTAACTCTATCGAAACACAATACATATGTTAAAGATTTGACCATTCTTTTACGATTTAGCGTTGGCTAGCTCTGAAACAAAACACGAGCATTTTTCTAGAGGAAGAAGCACAACGCATATGGCTTTAGATTTCCCTGATTGCACCAGAATGCTTTGGAGTAAATGGCAGTCTTGGCACTAGTTAGGCCTATAACCTGAGCAACGAAATAGCAGAATAATTAAGTCATCTTTTGGAAATAAGGCAAACTGTCTAACCTACTTCATGTGAATTATGCTAAGCTAGGCCAACGGTGTCGGAATGGGTTATTGCATGCACAGAGATGAGAAGGGTATGTATCCTCTTATCTAAGTCTGGTGTAGACAGCAAATTAATAACATTAAAGCGAGTTAATTTTCCAAAACGTTCAGTGTTTCTTTTTTTTAAAAAAGGAGTTGCTTCTGGCTGTCAATGTTGTCTCCAGTTATGACAACTAACTAGCTGACTTGTCTTTTCCAGCTGTCAAAACATTTTATTTGTTCCTAGGTATATTTGTTGAATATATAAATCATTTTCTTTGCAAACACCGCGCTCTCCCGTTTGTTCTCTTGTTTGTTTTCTTGTGGGTGCGTGATCTAGGGAACTCACAGAAAATCACAGAATGGTCGCACTCCAAAAATCTTTTCTTTCTTGCTTTGAATCCATTTAGCAACAGGGGTTAACGAACAAACCCTTTTGCTAAATGGATTAAAAGCAAGAAAGAAAAGATTTTTGAATATATAAATCAAAATGTTAAAGGATGTGCTTGAAATGAATTTAACAAACTATCATTACTTTTCCATGACCTTGTTTCAGCTGTCCATAGCATGTTTGCTAGATATGTAGACTGTGATGAAAGTGAGGGGGATGGAGACAGTGACGACGTGGAGCCGGAACTGTACAGCCTGCTTCATTACTGGAGCAGTGGATCAGTAAATTCAGGAACAGAGGAGGAAGCGGACCACAGTGCCTCAGAACATGGAGACACAGCAGAATACATTACTATCTCAGGAGAGTGCATGGCGTCCACATCCTTGGACAGGTCACTCCGTTACCTCAGGAACTATTCAACCAGCTGCGGCCTTCAGTCAGTGACAGGCCTAAGCCTGGAGGTCAGTTCTGATTTGGAGGACAACAACATTGGTGTGGAGGACTGGATGCTGGTCGGTGGAGCAGAAATGGAGGGAGATCGTAACATTCAGCTAAACCTGGAGTTTGGGAGGAAAGACAGTGGGTCTGAGGAAAAGTGGCAAAAGAAAGAGGGTGATGATCGGAATCTGTGGGCGATTTCTGAGAAAGATAAAAAGGTGGGTGAGACAATGAATGTGGTGCAGAGGAAAACAGAACAGTATGCAGTTCTATAAAGTGCATGAAGAAACTTTTCTTTTTTTTCAGACCATGACACCTTCTCTTCGTTACTTTACGCCTGGTTTATTCCTCCCAAACTTCCTCCCGAGGGCAGGAATCGTCTGCTCGAACTGTCGGAAGACTGGCCACATGACTCGAAACTGCCCTGCTTCCAAGGCATGCACACTCTTAGCCATATATTGTCTGTTATTTTAGGAGGCACATCTACATACTTAGCATTTCTCCATGATTATGAAATGAAACACTAGTGTACAAACACACGCACATACTCACACTCACACACATACACACACACACACTGAATTGTGAAGTTTTTTACTCTGACCAAGTATTGATCACTATTTGCAGAGACGCGTTTGCTGTGTACTGTGTGGTCAGCAAGGTCATCGCCAGTCTCTCTGTCCCTGGCGTCACTGCCCTGTCTGTGGGCTTCCTGCGGACACGCACCTGACAGGAGTGCAGAGGCCCCCTCACGCAGACCTGGCCCGGCCCAACAGAGCCAGCCGAGCTCTACCTCCATGCCCCCTGCTGTCTCACTGTACTCAACCCTGCCTCCGCTGTGGACGCAGTGGACATTTACAGGAGGTCAGATATATGTACTGAATACATTTCAAATAGCCCTGTTTCTACTGTGGGCCAAACCTGGTGCTTGAAGTTAGTTCCTGGCCCAGGGAATGTTTACATTATACTTGACTAGGCTTAAACAGGGCTAAGCTTAAACCTGGAGCAGCGCAGCTCAACGGTAAGGACCACAGGTCCAAACCCTGGTGCTTACAAGTCACAATAAATGATATAGGAACGTCACATATTACCAACCTCTTACATGTATGTGTCACTTAATATTCATTTCTATACAAACCAAGACGGCGGATTCCTAAAGAAACGCAAGCACCCACACAATAAGTTTATCTAAATTAGCTATGTACCAAAAATTAAGTTATAATGTGACTTGAAGAGCTGTAAACAGTGTTGTAGGGCTGCGTGTACAAATCCGCTTGGAGCTCCAGTGGAATTTTGATTCGCCGACGAGAATTCTCGGGCTAACCGTTAATGTGCCTGAGAAAGGTTGGGAATAAGCACCCAGCAGCCCAGCACTAAACTCCGAGCGTGGTAAACAAAATCGGATATTTCAGGCAGTAAAAGCCCCGGTAAGAACTAACTCACAATAAATGTGTTAGATATCCATTCAACACTGTTTAAGTAATTATACATTTAACAGATGTATTTAGAGTGTTATTACACACTACACATTTCTAATAACATTGTTTTTTGTATGTGATCCCAAGTCTCAAATTCTCTGCCTCAATTCACAGCTTTTGTATCCAACAAATATGCAACGTCTTTCACTGTTTGTTTATCTCCTTATTATTTATAATGGAAAATGCAGAGTCCCAGAGCCCCAAAATATTTTATGTTTCATGTAGCCTACAATATGGCTATTATATGCTGGATTTGTCTGTTTCTGGGTCATTTGTCCCCAGGCTCCTCAAAATGACCATCTAACAATTAGATAAATCTACTGTAATAATGTGATAACAATGACATCAGGAAAATCTTTATATTTCATCTTCATTTCCCTTGATGTGGTGGTTCTAAACAGTTTTACATTACCTCCCTATAATGCAAAATAGGTCAGATTTTGTCCCCTGGGCTGAGCAAGACACATGGCGGGCCTGCACAAGAGCTTGTGCTTGTGCATTTTAGTGGTTGAGTTGTATGTATTGACTGATCAGTTGGTGTATCTGTTATCCAGGCCTGCCCAGACCTCTGGAGGCAGTACCATCTAACGGTGAGATGGATGCATTACTACACCAGTCTCCGTGCAATGTGAAGAAGTGTGGAATTAATTCAGTTCATTATGATTGAAGTATTTTAAATGTAATTCAAATCCACTGAAGTAGTTAACATGCTTTGTCTCCATTTGTCTGTCATGCTTTAACTGCTTTATTACCAGACTGAGCCAGGAGCCCCTAAAAAGTCAGGCAGAAATGTTAGAAACCCTCGGCCAGAAGGCTGCTACAACTGTGGCAGGAGAGGACACTCTGGCCATGTGAGACTTTTACATTCAAATTTCTTTCTTTCAAAAGTCATTGAAATAGCTTTTTTTTTGCGACAGAGTGCTCT
Organism: Alosa pseudoharengus; assembly: GCF_046254945.1. Classification (NCBI taxonomy): domain Eukaryota; kingdom Metazoa; phylum Chordata; class Actinopteri; order Clupeiformes; family Clupeidae; genus Alosa; species Alosa pseudoharengus. The sequence goes on from NW_027468657.1 coordinate 30,236,960, forward strand.
CTCTCTCTCCCTCACTTTCCCCTGCTCTCTTTCAGAAGTGTTTTCAGAAGAGGATGCCGGGGGCTTCTGTCTCCTTTCTTCCACATGTTTCTCATTACGACACAGAAGAAGAAATCCACAAGCGGCAGACTGCTACTCTCAGCTCCATCAAAGGTATGCGAGTGCATCAAACCACTCATTAGTGCCTTATAATAATCAAGACAGACATGATGAACGACAGACGCCTACAGAATATGGATCTGATTCACATGATTGGCATGTGTGATGTCTGAGCTGTATGTATGGTGATGCGTTCCAGGCTTACTGCAGACGAGGGCTCGGAAGGGGACGTGGCCAGAGAGGCGGCGAGAGCGGCGGGAGACGAAGCGACTGAAAAGAGAGCGAGCGAGAGAGCTCTCCGCAGGGAAGAGGGCGCGCTCCACAGGGAAGAGAGAAGCGTCCAAACACTCATCCCAAAAAGGCGGCCTCTGCTCCCCATCCCACTGCCCCCCCAAAGGTGCTGCTGGGCGAACCCCTCATCCTCGCTCCGCCGCCGAGAAAAGAAAGCGAGCGAGAGAGCGCTCCGCTGGGAAGAGAGGAGCGTCCAAACACTCGTCCCAAAAAGGCGGCCTCTGCTCCCCATCCCACTGCCCCCCCAAAGGTGCTGCTGGGGGAACCCCTCACCCTCGCTCCGCCGCCGAGAGGAGGGGTGGCCCCCGGTGGATGGGCCGCCTCTCGGACAGGCGGCGGAAGTCTGGAGGCCACGGTGGTCGCAACCTGTACCCACCGGACTCCTCGTTCGTCAGAGGCAAGGCCAAGCGCCAGCGCAGATAGGACTGTGGACTGGGTTGTTTTTTACAAATGTTTTCTAGGGTGAGAATAAATAAAGTGCCACCAGAGAGTGCCATTGCTCTCTTTAACAGCTTTGAGATTTTCCTTCTTTTGTTCTGTGAGTGCGCTTTGGGTTATGGGTGCACTAAACCTGCTGGCCTGGGATCACCATCCATGTTGGCATGGAGATGCAAACTGCCTGAAGGAGGGCTGACAGATAGAGATGCTGGAGAAAAGAAATATTTTTTTAAACCACTTTGATACTGTATGTGCGTGCGTGCGTGCGTGCGTGTGTCTGAGCATATCTGTCTGCTTAGTGCTTCCTGGTTAATGAGGCACATGACATCACTTCAGTACTAGGAAGACTACATAATATGATTGCATAGTGATGAATATGTAGTTGTCCTTGTCATTTGAAATTACCCTCTGCACATACTGCTCAGTAGTTTGAACCTTAAAAACAACCGACAAAATGGAAACAGAAATATGCAAAAAAAAAGATTTTGTATTTTTTGTCATTGTCAAATTCACATGATCTGTCCCATTCCTATTTACATCATTACAAGCCCTTACAGCCTTTCACACTCAGTCACTTGCCAGGTGATGTCGGTTAAGACAGAGGGTTCAGCTTGGTCCTCGAGACATTCAGCTAAAGAGTTCTCACTTAAGGGTGCATCCTCATCGTTACATCTGCAGCTTTGAGATAAATATAAGTAATATGTATACTAGTGTTATGGCTGATTCTGTCCACTTACAACTTACATAGGTGAACTTTGGCTGTTTGGCTACAAAGCTTAATCCAGCTGCTCTACTGGTTAACTGTGATGCTATAATAGTGACATAAGGAATTAACCTAATAATAATTTTATATATATATATATATGTGTGTGTGTGTGTGTTTGCAAAAAGCGCTTCTGAGACACTTCACCTTATCAGCCCCTTGTAGATGTTGTGAAATGTACACTGAAAATTGGCATTGCTTTTCTATGGTATCCGAGACACTGCATATGCCTGATGTCCATGTAGGAAACCTGAACCAGTCCCCTTTAGCTCACGTTTTTGATATCATGGAGAATTTCCCGGCTTCGGTCACAAGTTAATGTGTATCTGAAGCTGATGTGACAGATACTTTTGCAGACCCCCCTAAGTGCAGACATAAGGGTTTTAATATCCTCTCCTGCACACCACTAAACAGAGTCATGTTTTATTTTGTCTGCTGGGGCCATCCTTTCTGATAGCAGTGAGATATGTGATTACTCATGTCTGTCCCATAACCTGCAGTGGGTGGATTAGTCATGCCTGTCCTGTTTGATTCCATGTTCTCTTGTCTTCTCAGCAGAGCACTTGTTTGTGACTTCAGGTTTGTGCATGTCAGTGTGTCGTGCATGTGTGTGTGTGGGGTGGAGTTATTGTGTTATGAAGTCATATTCTGAATTTGAGGAAAGGGAATTAGAGTTTACATATTGTTCATTCCCCAATTTTTCATGGCACATTACCCTGACCAGAATGAAGAGCTCTGCACCCTGCTGCAGTTCCCCAGATGTTGACAGCTGTGTGCATGGAAGAGCCAAACAGCACTGTGTCAGGTGCGAAATGTCACGTTTACACACCATGCAAATACTGTCCCAAAAGAACCTTGTCAACCTGCAACAACACCACACACACACACACACCAACAACAACAACACACAACAACAACAACAACAACAACACACACACACACACACCAAGATGATTTAGGTAGATAAGTTCATTAAAAACCACACTACAAGGCAGAGGTGGATGTGTGAGAGACACAGGCCATGCATGGATTGATAACTGCACATATGCTTACCCTCAAGCATTCACTGCTGAGCTGTATGGTGAGAGTAAGCATATATCATATAAATTATACATTCATGGGTCAGTTACATTCATGCAGCAGAGCAGACATCCATGGCATCAGATGAAGCAGACTTTAGGCAGGATGCCCAGAGATACATTTTCTCAGCAGTGACCCTGGCCAGAGAAGTGCCTATGTGCACATGCTCAATGTCGGGAATCTGACATAACGGCTCTTTTCTTTATTACATGTACAAACACATTTGACTTGGAGTACCCAGCCATACAATCCTGCTTTCAGTCTTCATACTATCAACGCAACCCTACATACACACACACACACACACATACTTAGCTGCTATCTGACGTCCCTCAGAGAGATCTGTCAGTCAGTCCTCACCACATGGTCAATCCCCAAATCCTCCACAAAAGGCCATGTGTGTGTTGGTGACACTTCCACTGAGGGCACCTTTGTCACGCTGAAGGAGGGGATGACAGCGAGGACAGGGCCACAGATGATGATGAGGCGACGAGCAGCCGTGATGGCGGGCCAGCCAGGAGCAGGGCGGACCGAGTGAGTCGAGTCTCTGGCTGAGTTTCTAATAAGTGCCAGCCACCCCCCAGCAATACCCAGCCCACTCTGTGAGCCACTCATCCAGCAGTGACTCCAGTCATTAAGATAGCACTAGAATTCTCTGTGAGTTTGTGTGTGTGTGTGTGTGTGCGTGCGCGCGTGCGTGCGTGTGTATGTGTGTATGTGTATATGTGTATAGTGTGCGTGGGTCTGTGTAAAGACAGAAACAAAAGTGTGTGTGTGTGTGTCTGTTTAGATAGGACAGCATGACTTGACAGAGCGCAGGCCCCCCTCCGTGGCAGACGGCACTGTTAGCACATCTGCTAGCGCTGTGAGGAGGCGGAGCGTCCCTCGGCCCTCCGGCTGCCTCCTGTTGTGCTCTCAATTAGCCTATTGAGCAGAGCTATCTGCTGCGCCGCACGCCGCTAATACTCGCTCGCCCGCCGCTGACAGTGGTCGTGTGGCTCGTGTGGGTGGTGTGTGTGTTTGACTGAGGGGTGCGCATGGGGTGAAGGACGTACGGGGATTCGCCTGGTCATGAGTCATGGCTCTGCGCAGAGGGCATCTGATCTAATTAAACCCAAACTTCACCAGCATTGTGTGTGTGCGTGTGTGCGTGTGTGCGTGTGTGCATGCATGTGTGTGTGTGTGTGTGAATGTGTGTGCATGCATGTGTCTGTATGTATTTTGGGGGCTTTGTGTAAGTATGTAAGAAGGAACCACAAGGGACAGCTAAACCTATACTATGTTACTCTGCCAACTCAAAACACACACACACACACACCAAAGAGATTATTTAGCCTTAAACTGATTGAGTTTTGATAGCTTTTCATCAAGCCTAACTCACATACTAATTAACCTCAGTTAGAACTTTTTGTTCTCAATTTCAGCTCATGGTTGTGTTTGTGTGCCGGTTTCAGATGTATTTAATCCTTATTTGGAGAGCCAAAATGGTCTCTTCAAAGACACTTACCAAAAGTTTTTTATTTGACGTGAAAATTAAAACGAAACAGGCGAGGGCCTGTAGCACATAAATACACAGATGGGTTGTGAAAAGAGTTGACGGTGACCTCCTTTAAACCTTGTTGGATTGGAAGAGGGTATCTGCTTGCATTTGGGGGAGTTTATTTGTCTTTGCCTTATCCTTGTCTTGTTTGTGTGTGTGTGTGTGTGTGTGTGTGTGTGTGTGTGTGTGTGTGTGTGTGTGTGTGTGTGTGTGTGTGTGTGTGTGTGTGTTAGGGGATTGGGCACATTTTCATCTTCCTTTGTTAGTAAATCAGGATATTACACGTGGCACAGGAGTCTCCCCTTTCCCCAGCTCTGTTTCACTCTCTCCCTCTCGTTGTGGCATTCAGAAATTCATGCCTTTGTTTTTATTGCCATGATGTTAAAATGTTCACAATTGTAGTGAATCTAATCCTATTTCTCACTGAGAGTACCAAACACACACACACACACACACACACACACACTCCTTTATAGTCTAATGTGTGTTTGTGTGTGTGCGTGCATGTGTGTGTGTGTGGGTGTGCACGCAAGGTGCACATTTGAATAGTGTCCATACTTTGTATTGTATACTGTACAGTATATATTTAATTGTGGAGTCTGCTATAGAATATGCATGCAACATAATAGATGATTATTCCAGGGTGGAAAAATGATTTCACTCCGATGCTTTACACATTTTTTGTGAAAGAATAGTCGATGGTTTTCTTTAAAAGGGGACAATTTTAAATGCATAGTGTACTGAGGACAGCCTTGGTTGACCTCATTTAATGTAGAGGATTCATGGAAGCTTGTTTATCCTGGAAATGAGATTGAATGGGTATACGTGACCCATGTGCACACTTCTGCACCTACACAGACCCACAGACCCACACAAATACAATGTAGAGCAGGTGCAGGAGAAAAGGCCGAAAGCATGAAGCGTAATGTCACATGTCACACCTGATCTCAGTCTGTATGTGTGTGTGTGTGTGTGTGTGTGTGTGTATGTGTGTGTGTGTGTGTGTGTGTGTGTGTGTGTCTAACCGAAGGCACACAGAGAGTTCAGGCCTGTGAAATTCAGATTGACAATCCTCAGAGCAGTGAACATGGACAAAGACACATTTACTCACATGGACACACACACACACACACACACACACACACACACACACACGCACACACACGCACATATAGTGTACTTGGCACACTGAAAAAAAGGTCTCTTTGGGGTTGTTGAAATTGCATGAATTTATTGAAAGAACCTCACATGATTTATTAGTGGTCCTTCTGAAATTAAAAAAAATCATGTGAGCCTAAGCTATTCCTTGAGAATGTCAAATTCACATAATTTTATCATGTTGGATGGTAAGAACTAAGTGACGTGACCACCCCGGTAGCTCGTGCACCTGACCTGAGTCTAAGCGGGAAGGAGGAATCAACTGGCTTTCTTGCTCTGAAGCAGCTCTGAAGACATTACGAGCGGCATGCAAGATCTACAATGTGAGGTAAATATCAATTGATTCTTAATCTTCGGTAGCTTTTCCGAATGTTTTGCCAAGCTATTGCGTTTTTACAGTACAAACAGATAGTTGCACTAACTTCTTACATCTAATCATACCAGCTATGGGTTACTGTTGTGGCGTCAGCCCAATATAACGGTCGAGAATGGGGTTATTGTTGTGGCGTTTTCGTCGTATTCAAGTGGTGTGTGTTTTACTATTTCGACACATGTTTCATAGCGAATTCATTTCATTTTCGGGAACCTGTTGTGGTCACTGCTGTACGTCAATTGCTGTGCGGATTTAGAACCTAGAAAGTGTAGCTGCTACATCAAGCTAAGCTAGCTGGGTTTTGATGGCGCCAAGGCATGACTGGCTGTAACGCGTGCGTACATTGAAACCCATGACAACTGGTGAATAAATGCTGAAGCTTTTTGATGATGATATTTGAAAAACGGTGTTGTGAAATCCTGCTTCAAACAGCCAAAGGAGCATTTTTGTTTATCTGGCAGTCACTGGTTAGCATTGCATATGGACAATAGCTGCTACATTTAGATAACTGAACCTTTCACTGTTCAATGCTACATGGTCATAAATCTTGGTGCACTTAATGTGCTTTTGTACTTTTTAAGACGAGTAAAGGTCACTCCCTTCACTTTCTATACATCCTTTCTCAGGTTAATCTTGTATTCCTACTTCCCTCTTCTTTTCTTCTCCATCGGTTTCTTACTTTTTACCTAACTCTTCCACTTTCTCTCTCCCTCCTTCTTTTTGTTATTGTGTTGTACTTCCCTCTCTTTCTTCTCCATCAAACTGAACCTTTTATAACTGTTCAATGCTACATGGTCATAAATCTTGGTGCACTTAATGTGCTTTTGTACTTTTTTAAGACGAGTAATGCTGAGTTTGTAAAGCTGTACACAGGACAATACATGGTAAATTTGATTCATGAAGTGTTATACATTTTTAAAAGTTGTGTTGTGATCGATCACAATGTTGTGTGTCTGTATTCATATTCTGTATTGGTATATCAACCTCCCTTTCTGTGTTCTCTTTCACAGTAAATGTGGCAGTGCAAGGGATGTGAATCAGCGGTTCAAAGTAGGTCTGATCTACTTGCTCATTACAAACTCCATCATCCCCACTTTGGCCGCACCACAAACTACCCCTGCACATATACAGATTGTCCCTGTACTTTTAAAACATGGAACGCTCTTATTGTTCACATCGGCACACAATTAGGTCAGACCTTAGATCAGTTAACCACCTTCTCGTGTCATCTATGTAGCTGTTCCAATTTGCCAAACGAAAGGGAGTATTTCATTCATGTCAACACACATCTGAGGAAAAATGAAGTTGTGTCTTGCATGTTCACTGGCTGTACTTTTCAAAGTTATGACTTGCAATGTAGAAAGTTCAAGGGACTAGCAATTTTGAAATGCACCGAATATTGCCCAAGAACATTTTATTTTTGTAATAAATGCATCACGTTTTTATTTCATTTGTCTGCAATGTCTGGAAATGTGAAATAAATGTTGTAAATGTGTACTCAAATTCTAGTTGTGGTTGATTGCTTCAGGTTATTGAAGAGGCTTTTTAAAATAACATGTTAATTTGACATGCAATAGTTTTTAAAATATGACATGAAAAAATCTTGTACATCGGTTGCATCAAAAAAATTATGTCCATCAAACAAGAAAAAAATCATGTTGGACTTATGACAATCTTATATATCAGTGGCACATGTAAAAATTATGTTCATCAAAGCAAAATAAATCATGTTTGACTGATAAGAAACAATTTCTTCACATACACATGAAAAAATCATGTTAATTTAACAGAATACAATTTGCCACTTTTAACAAGAATTAATTGGACTTCGTGGACATGATTTAATTGATGCAACCGATGTACAAGATTTTTTTATGTTAATTTAACAGCCCATTTTTTTCAGTGCATGTTACAAATGGGCAAATAAATCATCACTCCTCTTCTGTTTTATCCCCAATTGGATAAATAATTTGATAAAATGATTCTTTATATATCTGTAAAACTTATTTGGGATATTTAGATGGTTCAGTCCAGGGCTTGGGGAGGGCTTGTGATCTACTTTGTTGGAGGACTGAATTCAATTATGGGTGCCTTTATTATTATATGATGATGAGAACATCTGGGAAAAATTGCTATTTGAATTGTTGGATGGGATTGTGGAAGTGGGAGTAATTGTATGTGCATTTGTAGCGCATTTGACTTGATCATATTCTTTTGGAGTTCTTTTTTTTATCGAACATGTGTGTGTGCAGACAATCGTATAGCACATTTCTCTGTATCACACTGACCCAAGGCATGTAACTAAATGAAGTAGAACATAGCACATTGCAATTCCCTTAGGGATGACATTTGGTTGGTGCAGCTGGTATGTATGTGACACATAAAAATCTAGTCATGTCACATTCCCTAGATTCAAAAGCAGCGTTTCACTGCAAAAGGGACTATGAAAATAGAAATAATTTGAATCTACAGGACAAATAGTTGAAAGATTAAATATTGCATAGTTACTGTAAGTAGTGGTAGGTTTTTGCCATACAGCATAGCTATGGTTCTGGCCTTTACAGAAAAATAAAACGTAATGCACAACACAACTATCACTAAAATATGGAATTATTGTGTGTAAAAAAATCTAAATTCACTATTAAATCCACTAAGCAGTCTCAAAATGTTTTCCCACTGAGCAGTTTTAAATTGATTCTGAATGTGAAGTGGGTTTGAAGGAACTGTGGAATTCCTGGAATAAAAAGAAATGAATAAATTATATCGCGAGAAAGCAGAATATATCATCATATCTCCACTCCTCTACCCCCTCCCCTCTAAAGTGTCTCTATCCTCAAAAGACACACACTCTCTCTCTCCTACTCTCTCTCTCTCTCTCTCTCTCTCTCTCTCTCCTACTCTCTCTTTCTCCTACTCTCTCTCTCCCTCTTTCTCTCTCTCTCTCTCTCCTACTCTCTCTTTCTCCTACTCTCTCTTTCTCCCACTCTCTCTCCCTCTCTCTCTCTCTCTCTCTCCTACTCTCTCTTTCTCCTACTCTCTCTCTCCCTCTCTCTCTCTCTCTCTCTCTCTCCTACTCTCTCTTTCTCCCACTCTCTCTCTCTCTCTTTCTCTATGTTGAGCTGCACACACTGTCTCAGTGCGTGTCATGTATGTTGTGCTCATCTGTAAGGTCATATTGATCCTCAGGGCCATCAGGCCTGTTGATCTCCCAGCTGAGATGAGACATGAAAGAGACATGGCCACACGGTTGTCTGATCTGCGTCTGTGTGTGGATGTCCTCTAGCCTGGAAAATCCAGACCCTGATAATCTAGAAAGATTAAGGGTCTGGCAAAGAACAATGTAATGGCCCAACTCGAGGGGCGGCAACGAGCATGCATTTAAAAATCTCACTGCACGCAATTGGATGACACTAGACCATGTTTACTCTGAATGATTTCGGACTCCTATGCAATTAGATAATACTACGACCAATGTGTGTACTGTCCTCCAACGTTACAGCGCTGTCTTCATCAGTTTAGCTGGTTCCCCGAATTTGTTGGGGTAAAAGTAATGTGCAGACAATTCCATTGTGCTCTCGCGAGAACTCTGGATTTCCAGGGTAGATGTCCTCCTGGATTCTGTGGAAAGTCTTCACTTACTAAAGGGAGATTAAATATATTTCTAAATGAAGGAAAGATTAGTTGTTTCAGAAAACATTAGGAGAAATATAAGTGTCTTATAGGAAGAAATAAAGTTGTTTCCGGGAAACATTAGGAGAAATATAAGTGTCTTATAGGAAGAAATAAAGTTGTTTCCTTGTGAACTAGTCACTTGGCCTACTATTTGTTTTTACTGGCTCCGGTGGTAAACCTAACATTTACAATATGTACTGTATAGAATCCTATTTGGGTTGTGTTCACAACAACAGAAATATTATTCAAATACGTTAATATATTTCACTAAATACAAAAACTAGTACACCATGATTCATGAACTAATCATAACAATGAAGATAACTCTGACAAACACATATATTGTCTCATCTGTTTTTAGTCATGCAGTCTATTGACACATACAGTACTACCAGATGGACTGTTTCACATTGTGAATTTCATATGGAGAGAATGAAACTTCTGACAGAGAAGAGGATGCACACCACGACAAAGAGACAACTCCATTACTACAGAAGATGAGAGAAACGGGGGGAGAGAGTGGAGTAAGTGGAGTATCACATAAATACTAATATTTAACATCAAATGTCATGGATGAATAGAAGATGAGCGAAGAGTGTGCCCATACACACTCTCTCTCTCTCTCTCTCTCTCTCTCTCTCTCTCTCTCTCTCTCTCTCTCTCTCTCTCACATACACACACACAGAGCAAATGGTTCGCCTGTTAGACTACTGTGCTGATATCACTGACTCCTGGGAGCCCTCTCTGTAAGGCCATGCAATAGGATGTACTACATTTATATTTAATGGAAATCTTGCTTCCTGTCTTTGGAGGGTTTTAAGGTTGAGCTGGAGCTGGAGTTGGAGCTGGGACTAAGCTTGAGCTCTTAAAGAGGAGTTACTCACATCGATCCAGTAAGCAGCTGGTCTAAGTCCCTCTGTGGCTCCAGTGGCTACCTTCCTCTGGCTTTGAGCCCTTTGCGTCAGCATGTCCAGAATTTATAGAAGAACAGCCGCAGACCACAATGAATGTCACTAAATCATGATGAAAAATTTGATGTACAGATAAATATGATGTACAGTTTACATGCATCCCTAAAATCATCAAAAGGTGATTGGACAGTGGTTGCTGTCCAGGCATGGGTCATCTGACTGAAAGTATAGATCACTTTGAAAAAGTAATAAAAAAAAAATCAGCCACCACCGGCGCTTTCCAAGGTCCTGAAATCTGGTTACCACAGCCAAAACGACAAAGGAAATCTCACCTTTATGAGAATAGCCTGTGGCTTCCAACAATGCTCTGAACAATAAATAATAATTGTACTGACATTACAATAACACCTTAATAGAATTGTGCCAATATTAGGCATTCCCTGCTTGACAAAAGAGGCCTTATTATGACCGCCGCGCAGCGAAGCGGCGGTCATATAGGTTTAGTCAGATTTTTTTTTTTTTTTTTTTCTTTTTCGCATGTCCAAATTTCCGTCAATGAGTCCCGGGACACTGAAAGACCGGGGTAGACGAAACTTGGTGGGCATGTAACCCCATATGGATAGCATGGAACCATCGTTTTTCGTTTTGATCTGTAGCCCCCCCCGCTGGACTGCACCCCCCGAAAGGAGGGTAGGGCAGACACAGTTTTCTGTGAATATCTCGAGTTTAGGAGGACCATTTTTTTTTTGTAAGTTGATCTCAAGTGGCCATGTCAACCCATTCCATAACCACTCATTTCATGTATAGCGCCACCTAGTTAAACACAAAAAAGTAAAAATGAGGTGTTGTAATCGCAGGTATCTGTGACCTAACATAGTCAAAACTGCACGAAATTGGAAGTGTAGGATCATTATGACACCCTCTGAATGCACGCCAAGTTTCGTGGAATTCCGTTCATGGGGGGCCACACAATAAATTAATTTATGTTACTATACACCAACTGGCCTGTAGGTGGCCGGAGACAGTTTTCTGTGAATATCTCGAGAACCGTAGGGCCTAGGAGGTCCACCTTTTTTTGTATGTTGATCTCAAGGGGCCATGTCAACCCATCCCATTACCACTTATTTCATGTATAGCGCCACCTAGTTAAAAATTAAAAAGCAAAAATGTTGGTGTTTTCATCACAATATCTCTGGCTGACATGGTCAAAACTGCACGAAATTGAAAGTGTAGGATCATTATGACACCCTCCGAATGCATGCCAAGTTTTGTGTACTTTCGTTTCGGCCTTACAATAAAATAATTTATGTGTACATTTAGTGACGTACACCAACAAGGATTCCCGGGACACTGAAAGACCGGGGTACACAAAACTTGGTGGGCATGTACCCCCACATGGATAGCATGGAACCGTCATTTTTCGTTTTGATCTGTAGCCCCCCAGCTGGACTGGACCCCCCGAAAGGAGGGTAGGCCAGACACAGTTCTCTGTGAATATCTTGAGAACTGTAGGGCCTAGGATGACCATTTTTTTTCCGTATATTTGCCTCCAGGGGTCATGTTAACCCATTTCATGTGCACACATGTGCACAAACAGATACACACACACACACACACATTCACAGTAATCATACGTATGACATATACTCACACAGTAGACATATGTACGCTTCCATGCACAGGCACATACGCAGGCACACACACAAGCACGCACACACACACACACACACACACTCACACACACACACCCACACACATAACATAAACATAACACAAACAATCAAGAATTTCTCAGAATTATGAACAGGCAAGATGGAGGTGGGGTTGTATAAAATTAATTTTACATGTGAAATCTATGAACTAATCATGTTTTGGGACTTGTTGTCTAGCAGATACCAGTGAGAATTGAGTGTGGATAATGCAATTTAGTGAGACAGTTAGAATCATATAGGCCTTTCAGCGTGATTTATTTTTGTGGAAAAAATGTGCTGGACTGGGCGGCGGTCATATTTTGTACCGCTCTGCGGTACATCTAGTTGACTAATAGTCTGGTTAGTGACAGATAGATTGCTTAATAATAATGAACATGAGTACATGAATGCTCAATATTTGCATTAAAATATATATTTTAAAAAAAAATTTTATTATGAAGAGTGGCAAGATGTATGAGCACCTACTGATCTGTGTTGTTATGTGCGTGTGTTTACATAAGGGCTTTCAGACATCAAAGGAAAGGTAACCTGTAGATGGGCCACTTGGCTGGTTGCCATATCGACTGCTGTGTTTGTTTGCGTGTGTGGGTTACGGGCGGCTTTGCCTCCCTGCTGATCCACTTATACATCCCTGTCCAAAGCAGGTGCGGGCCTTCGTTTGATGCCCTTTCTGGTGTGCACTTTTGCAGTCCACTTATGTGCAACCTCTTGTTCAAGGACTTCACGTATGTTGTCCAGCCTGACCTGGAAAATGCATTTATCACCACACCTGCCCCCTTCTGCTACTCACACAACAGGTGCATTTTTTCACCTCTCTCGCTATCTGTGACACACACACACACACACTCTCTCTCTCTCTCTCTCTCTCTCTCTCTCTCTCTCTCTCTCTCTCTCACGCACACACACACACACACAAAATAAAGTAACACTAACATCGAATAGGGTAGAAGAGAAGGATGCTAATTTGATTCACTAATCTAATTGTGAGGAAAGTGCTTGTTTGTTCCCACAGAGCCATGTTATATGGATACATTGCAAGTGTGTGTTTGGGGTTATCGCTTCATGGCACAGGATTTTATGTACTTGTGAGTGCAAATAAGAGGTCCCAATCTAATTTAAAGTAATTTTATGATGCTCTGTCAGTTCAGCAGAGCGTTTTTCAGTCTAAGTGTGCGTTGTGATATTATTGTAAACACTATTACAAACATGTAGGTAATGTGACGCCTTCCTATCGATTATCCTCACTACTGAGCTGATGTCTCTGTGAAACATGAACACATTAACTTTGTATATGTGTGTGTGAGAGAGAGTGAGAGGGAAAACTAATATACCATAATTAGGAATTCTGAAGACCATTTACATGCATTTAATGTGTGTTGATCTGTGTTTCTACTATGTCAGAGCATCACTCTTATCTCAGAGAGAGAGAGAGATAGAGAGAGAGACGGAGACAACTCTGTCCTGTTTTAGCCTAAAGGGTGTTAAGCATGTGTGCAAATGTGTGTTGGCCTTATTGCGTGTAGCCTACATGTCCATCTCCATATGGCAGACATTACGCTCATTAAATCTATTCATGGTTTTAACAGCTATTTCATAGCATTGCCAGTGATTGACAATGTGAAATTTCTGGTACAAAAAGGGTTAGGGAAAGGTCTATGTGTGGTTATAGAGGAAGGTAACCATTCATTACATCCTAATCATTTCAGAAAAAAAAAATCCAAGCTTTACTCCAAGAGATATAGTTAGATCCTAGGCCACAACTGACTTGAATGGAGTTGACCTGTCAGTGTAGTTTGTGCACGCGCATGTGTGCCGGCCGATACATGCGCCCTTGCATTGTCTTATGACGTGTTTTTGTGCACTAACTCACGGAGGGAACCTACTTTTTTATTCATCTGATAAAAATGGCGACCATTTGTGCCATACTCATGGGGGAAGATTTTACATTTAAAGATATTTTTAGCAAGGGAATATGACAGTAAGCTTCAGTTACTTAAGTTAACAAGAAGTGATTTCGTGATTGTTATCGGTCATGTTCACTGGAGTGGCTAGTAAGATGCTTTTAGTTGTCTTTGATCTGGCCGTGTGAGATTGCGTTCTCACCGTGCCCTAATTCCTTCGTTTGCATGCTTGTGAAAACTGATTCTTGTTCCGCACAGATGTCAACGCAGTTTACTCCATACGCTTGCTAGAGTCCTGGACCGAATGTGCGTGCGCGGAAAGACAGAATGACAAATTGAAGGGATTGCAGGCATTTACTTTGCCCCTGTCTGTCTTCTTTGAATGAGCGGAATGAATCGAATATATATTTTGCGTATTTTGGTGTCAATAGTACACCTGCAAACGCAAGACACAGTGAATTTATCGGGGACAGTCTAACTTCCGAAGAGGTAGACATCTCCCCGTCAACCGGGACGTTAGCCTTACTGACGCACAGGGCAGCAGCCCACAGAAGTGAGCCCACGCGCCTGGATTCCTCTTTGCCTCGTGCTGTGCACCTACACAGCGGAGATGTTCCCTTCCACATCCCCTTAACGGGACTTTCATGTGTTCGTTTGTTTTGTTTATTTTTTCTTTGGATTGAAGGAAGGCGAGGGGCAAGCCAAACGGTCTATTTCCAAGTTTGGTGAGCGGGCGACCGGTGGTACAAGGCAATGGCAGTCCCAGTGACTTCAGTATCGTTACTCGCTCTCCTTGCACTCGTTTCAAGTAAGTAAATACCCTATTGAGATGTTATTTACAGTAAATTCAAAATTGACAGCATGATATGACAAATGTTGTGTTTTACCCTGTCAGTGTGCTCGTTGTCGTGTCACATCAGGGATTTTTTCTATCGCGCTCTGTTTTGTCTATTATTGTATGGGAGCTGAGCCTGAACTAATACGTGGTTCCCGGAAAAATAACGAGTTTGTATAGAATGAAACGACCCACGTGCTGCAGCTTTCTAGAAGGGGTGTAAGAAGGGTAACGCAATGACTACACCATGAGTTTTAACTATTAACACATCCTGTCTGAAGAAAGTGTGACACGTAGATTTTCCTGGCACGTGATGCACGGCACGCCTCGGTAAACTTCACGCTTGTGCTTCCATCAAGGGGCCACTCACCACTTAACTGTCAAATATACGCATGTATTCAGCATGTGGAAAAATACGCAGTGGCTATCACACTGCATATTAAAGTGATCATAGCACATTTCACATTGATAGATAGCATTAATGACAACTTAGACCAATAGACTATTCGCCACAATCCACTAATAACACTGAAAGGCCTAGTTCATACTTCAGTGGCATTCATTTTCGTTAATTTAAAGTGCAAAGGGTTTGGTTGATGAATTGCTAAAATGCAGAAATGTCAGGATGTTCGTGTCTATAATGATATGACCTGGAATAAAGGCTGATTAGATATAAGTCTTCCAGATTTATGGGGCGCTGATGTCATCACAGGCAACACACACACACACACACACACACACACACACACACACACACACACACACACACACACACACGGTGCACTCTGAAGTTCAAGTAATCAATTTTATGACATTTTCAATAGCATGACCCTCAATTCGAATGTCATTGTCATCACTGGGGGGGGGGGGGGGGGGTACATTTCTTTATATTTTTGTATCTATAATCTACAGTGTGTGTGTGTGTGTGTGTGTGTTCGTCGATCAATGGATCTCTTCCTTGTGTTATTATAATTTTTACATCTAGGTATATTGCTCTTGGGTGCTCCTTGTTGGTGCCCCCCCCCCCCCCCCACCAATCCCAATCCTCCCCCACCTTTCTTATGCAGCCCTTGCCACTTAATCTACTAAACCCCTCATCTACCCCTCTTCTACTGCACCCCCCCCCCCCCCCCCCCATAAATGCACAAATAGGCTGACACCAGACATAATTTCACTGCATTTCTTACTTCCAGTAACTATATGCATGTGACAATAAACTTCCTTGTATCCTTGTATCCTTGTATATTACCAAAGACCTCCCTTGGGGATATGTAACATATGGGTGCAACATCTGTAGCAGTTTGGATGTATGAGATCATAGACTTGGAATGGCGGGCTTGGACATCACACAAGGAGTTGTTTCCTTCAGGGTCAGGGGTCATTGGTTAGGCTTGTGCATTAGTATCCAGGCAGTTGTAAGGTATAGAGGGTAGTAGAATGTGATGTGTTATTGAAATGTTGCCTGTTAGTGGGAGTTTTTTTCTTATCTTCTGACAACCAATACCGTTCTGGCAAAACAACGGATACATAAGTTGTTGTACCAGTGTGATTGTTGAATAATTCAGGTCTGTTATAGAGAGAATGTTTACATCCTCTTAGCATTCTAGACATCCATGATAGTCAAACCTTGTGCAATGTTATATATAAATATGATGTAAGTTCTCTCTTATATAAATAATCCAGTGTTTGATATTGTTCAAAAACAAGCCAGTATAATTGTGACATGTGTGATAATGCCACACAAGAGGTCAGGTGCTGAAGTCATGAACCAGAAATGATGCATGACTGATCTGGACATGTTTGTCCTGCATGTTCTACTGTTTATGTTGCACAGTCCTATAGAGGTCCCAGCTCCAGACCCAGCAGACATGTTCTAATCTCGCAGCCCTTTCATGGTTCTTTGTGCTTGCCTGCATGTGTGCTCTCACGTACCTTAGCGTGTGGGTGACAGTGGCAAGCTACGTAGCGATTAGATTGAGAAGGTCTCGAGGGTGTTTGTGTGTGTGTGTGTGTGTGTGTGGTCTGGAAGGCGTGCTAACTCTGAGTATTATTAGATCTTTTGCTCAGTGAGTTAGAGCTGGAAGCTGCAGGAGGCCACAGACGCTCACACTTGTCAGCATTAGCATGTCAATGAGAGGCACGCATCCCTACACTCACACACACACAGACACACACATGTACTGACATACGCACACACATACTCACTGACCCCTCAAACCCATAGCCAGCATGCACAAACACAAGCATATGTCCAACACACTCACCAAACAAATCTGACCAGTCACGATTCAGAATACTTGTGTGGGCGTTGAAGTTGCAGCGTATGTGATGGATGTCTTGTGACCGTGGTGGCTGCAGTGTGATGCTTGCTGGACAGCTCCACGGAGGGTGCACTTGGGTGGACTGGATATCTCTCTCTCTCTCTCTCTCTCTCTCTCTCTCTCTCTCTCTCTCTCTCTCTCTCTCTCTCTCTCTCATAGAAATTGACAGAAGTGGCACTTTGAGTTCAGATTGGGTAAATCAGTCTGGTCTAGCTTGGTCCACTCAGAATTTCACCAGACTACAGACAGCTTGGACAAGGGCAAGTGTTTTCACCTAAAAAAACAAAAACAAAAATGCGCAAATACACACTTTTCAGCCCATGCACACTCTGCCCTTGACTTAAGTCTGTTATGCACCATGAAGGCAGTCATACACTTCGGGAGGAGTTATGCCAAAATCTGGCCATTCCTTCACGTAATATGCTGTCACTCATTTAAGCATTTTTTGCCAAGCACTTCTGAGGGCTGTATTAAGTAAAGTAAAAAAAATAAAAAAAACTACAAAGTGAAACACCATATTGGCAGCAGGCTTAGTTCTAACAACACAAATACACAAGTACAAATAACTTTATAAAATAACAATATTTCAGTGTCAAATTTGGTGCTTCAAGTGCTGACATAGCATTATATTTTTCCAATGTCACATGGTTACATATTTTCTGACTTTATGTTAGGCTACGTTGTTGCAAACCCCAGAGCCTAAATAACATGTTCAATATATCTATTACAGTAAAGATAAATGGTGAAGTACAAATGGTCAGGCCACAGTAATCATGCATATTCTCTACAGTTCACCATCATACTGTTGACCTTATTAATGTTTCGTTTCGATAGTTCAGTGATGCAAGGGTTCATGACCTGTACTGTACCGACCCGATAACATTACTGTAAACCAGACTGCGATTTGAACTGCAAATTATTAAAGACAAAATGATGCTGTATCTGTTTTTTTCAAAAAAGTGTGCACCTGGCCCATAGGCTTTTCATTAGTGCATCCTTTGAGCAAATATTTCTACTTTAGACTACATCCAAATGAGAATAGAAGTGCCGTCTCTTTTCTACATTATACAGGGTAAGCCAGAAGCATTTATGGCATCCTTTAGTTAAACAAATCAAGCACGAAGACTTGAGTCTGACTGTTGAGTCTGACAAACTTATAGCAATATGGCAGTTTATTCTACACGTAGCTTGAATGGGGGATTATTATTAAACCCCGCATCAAGATTGTCAATTGATAGCCTGTTAAAATAACCTTCATTAAGCCCATGGCCATAGGTTACCATTAAATCATAGCCCACTACCTTAAAGTCTTCTGTCCTCAACTTCTCCATAATGTCTCTCTCTCTCTATTCTCCAACTTCTCCATAATGTCTCTCTCTCTATTCTCCAACTTCTCCATAATGTCTCTCTCCATTCTCCACCCTGATGCAGCTGTGGCCTGTAATAAGAAGCTACTTGTTTCTCATTTGTTATAAAGTCTTCCAGCTAATCCGTTTTCCTCCAATGCTGTATTACTGAACAAAACAAATCAAAATCAATGTGAGTTATGTTCTTCTTGGAATGAAATGTCATTGATAAGGTTACTGTAATGAAGAAGTCCATGTTTTACGTTTCATAGCAACCAAAATGAACAAGGTTGTGGCTCAGTCTGGTTCAATTTGGAATAAGTCACTGCTCTTTTATGAGGCTGCCTTGATTCTGAACACACACGTTGTGGGTGTGACTGATGTGTATGGGAGAATGTGCGTAACTCAAAAGTGCCTAACTGGAAGCATGTAAACTTGCAAACTCAATCACAGTGTAATGAGCGCAGCAAATCAGCACGTGTGCACCACTATATGGCTCCCAGAAAGAACACATACACATACACATGCACACGCATATCAGCGTAGCAGCAATCTGCGACAGACAGACACACGCCATACATACAGTACACAACAACAGCAACAGCACTGGAGCAACAACAGCTAGGGCATGAAATGCTCATCTCAGCAGTGTCATATCGTCCATAAAGCACATAGCCATGCTGCCATTGGGGCCGAGGCAGAGTGCAGAGGCTGTGTGTGTGTGTGTGTGTGTGTGTGTGTGTGTGTGTGTGTGTGTGTGTGTGTGTGTGTGGGTCTGTTAGTCTGGGGAGTAGGGAGTAGCTCCAGATGGTGAATCTCAATAATTTAGAACCTGAAAAACCTGCCTCTGACACGGGACAGTCTGTCCTCCCACGCTGTAGAGACAGACAAAAAAAACTCTGTTCTCCCCCGGCTCAGAGTGTCCAGAGCGGCTTGCCGATGGTTCCGTACCTGTGGGAAAGCGCAGGGATGGGGACAGATGTGGACTCTGAGAATCAAGGCTGCGTGGCAGCCGTTTGTCTGTAAAGAAAGGAATTGCGTGCTCCAGGGGTGATATATAAGGGCCTCACCCCAGCTGCGTTTGTGTCTTTTGATCCGTTTCCCTCTCCTTTTCCCTTGTTTGTGTGCGTGTTGACGCATGTGTGGGCGAATGATGTGTGTAAGAGTTAATGTCTGCTTGTGTTTCCTGCGTGCTTCGTGTGAGATGTCAGAGGATGTGTGCTGGGCAGAGACAGAGAGTCCGTGGGGCTCTCTTTGCAGTGTGAGATGAGGCCATTTTTATTTTAGAGCAGCTGAATAATTCACAGACTTAAAGTGTACCAGAGTGGAACAGCAGTGTGTGTGTGTGTGTGTGTGTGTGTGTGTGTGTGTGTGTGTGTGTGTGTGTGTGTGTGTGTGTGTGTATGTGTATGAGTGAGAGCGAGAGAGAGGAAGGGAGAGAGGAAGGAAGGGAGAAAGAGATAGAGAGAGTGAGTGAGATCGAGAGAGTGAGGAAGAGAGAGATAGAGAGAGTGAGTGAGGGAGAGAGAGGAAGAGAGAGAGAAAGAGAGAGAGAGAGAGAAAGAGAGAGAGAGAGAGAGTGAGCTCAGAGAGAATGTCTGTCAGCTCAGGTTGTGTAGTGTTTGTTTTTGTTCAGGACCAACGTGAAGCAGTTCTTTATCTCTGCTGTTAAGGTGGCTTAAAGCCCGTATTAAACCTTAAGGTGTGCCATGCAAATGAATGAGTTCTGGATCAATGTGAGCAAGCTTATCTGAGATCTTGTTTAAAGCTCTCTGGATTGTTGAAGCATGTATATCATCAGAAGTGCCACTAGTATGCTGCAAACACTCACTATGTTAGTATTCAGTATTTTATTGAGATGAAGATGAAAGTTAATTTCCAAGCCTCATGATAGCATTTCATTAATACACAGGATTAGATGTTAAAATCCCTTGTGCCAAAATCCAAGGTAAAAACACATTCAGAAGCCCCTGCTCAAGTTTAACTTTAAAAAGCACATTACCCACAAATCCGCCAACAAATGGTCACAAGCACAATACAAATGGCCTATCCAACAGCAGTAGCCTATATAGTATGCAGCATGTCATTGGGGTTATCAAGTGGGCACCCTCATTCACCGATGTTTCGTTAAGTTAGGCCCACGACACCTCATGAAGGCTTAACAGTGAAACCAGCGTCCTGGAGACACTCCCCTCCATGCTGCCACCATATTACCACATTGAAATATCCAATACCCAAAATACTCTTAACCAGCCCAGGCATGGTCAAGGTTGGCTAGGTTGGTCCGTCCCGTTGATGTGGACTGAACCATAACCATAAAAAACCTTGGCCAACCAACCATCACCCTAGGCACAGCCCATCACAAACACAAAACAAATTAGCCAGTTAGCTTAACCCGTTAGCTTAGGCCCCATCCCAAACACAAAACAAATTAGCCAGCAGTTAGCAGTTAGCTTACGCCCCATGCTGCCCCATATTACCACAACAAGCATCCAAATACCCTTAACCAACCTAGGCATGGTCTAAGTTGGCTAGGTCGGTCCGTCCCGTTGATGTGGACTGAACCATAAACCATAAAGAACCTTAGCCAAGTACCATCAACCTAGGCACAGTCCATCACAAACACAAAACAAATGAGCCAGTTAGCTTACATTAGCTTGCGCCCCAGGAAGGGTAACTTCTCCTTACCCACAACCAAAACAAATGAGCCAGTTAGCTTACCTTAGCTTGCGCCCCAGAAAGGGTAACTTCTCCTTACCCACGACCAAAACAAATGAGCCAGTTAGCTTACCTTAGCTTGCGCCCCAGGAAGGGTAACTTCTCCTTACCCACAACCATTCGCTTGCCCGTTCTGCTGCTAAAGACATGTTACTAACCACCTGCCTTAGACTTCGACCACAAATGCCCAATTCAGACAGCAAGCCAATAGCAGATCTGGCCACAAACCCACGTGCACCGATTTCAATAGGCCTTAATCGTGCACTCCAACCTCGCTTAGCTGCCTCCTCTGCTATTTCAGTATATTTAGCTCTCTTCAGCTCATTGGCCACTTCCACTCTGTCTTCCCAAGGAACAGTGAGTTCAATGAAGTAAACTATCTTCTCTGAATCCGACCATAGAATTACGTCGGGACGTAGCTTTGTACTCACTATATGTGGAGGTACCGCCATCTGCTGGCCAAGATCAACCTTCATTTCCCAGCCCGCCCCATTTTTCAACTGGCCGGTTTTACACCTGGCCTTCGCGGAACAAGGTTTATCCCCCTGACGTACAAAGTTAATTTGCCTTACCCCTTTACTAGCTGCTAATGAATTGACATCTCTTCTTTTATCCTCTATTGCCGCTGCCACACATTTCAATACCTGGTTATGACGCCACGTATACCGCCCCTGGGTGAGACTTACCTTGCATCCTGATAGGATATGGTGGAGACTGCCCACACACGAGCAAAGTATGCATTTATCATCCTCACCAAACCATTGACTTAAATTCTTGGGAGATGGGAGCACATCATATGTAGCACCTAACATAAATCTGATCTTACCAGCTTCCATGCCCCATAGATCTTTCCATTTAATCCGTCTTTTTTCCACCCCTTCCCAGTTCACCCACTGCCCTTGTTTTGCCTGCGACACTGCCTTAGTACATCTTACAGCCTCCTCCTGTCTATGCATTTCCTCCACTACCATTTTCCTCTTTTCTCCTGCAGAAGCCTTACTCCACAAGGGTTTACTTGCACCCACCCCTAGACCCCCCCGCCCGTGCTGCACATGGCCCATTATATCTCTATGCTTCAATGCTGATTGAGCTTGCTTAACTGCCTGCTCTGGGTTCCACTTCCTCCCTGCATTAACTGTGGGTGCAACTTTCCTCACCACTGGGTCCTTGGACTGAGTAAGAGTCAATTCCAATCTAGCCTTAGCACACTTAAATTCCTCTGTCAGACTAGATATTGGCAACTCTACAATACCCTTCCCATACAAGGCTACACTGCTTAAGCAGCGTGGGACTCCGAGCCATTTTCTGACAAAGGAGTTGATCATTTTTTCTAACCTCTCTACCTTTGACAGAGGAACCTCATAAACTGTCAATGGCCACATTAGCCGAGGCAACAAACCAAACTGCAAACACCACAGCTTGAGCTTACCTGGCAGCCCCGACTTGTCAATTTTTGCAATACCTTGCCTAGTGACCTGTCTCAAGTCTTCAACCTGTGATTTATCACTAAGGCTTGCATCATACCACCTTCCCAGACTCTTCACTGGTTTCTCCAGAACTGTGGGAATCACCTCCTTATTTATAGCAAACTTCTTATCTGTTACCTTCCCTTTAATAATTGAGAGACTCCTAGACTTACTTGGTTTCACCTTCATTCTGGCCCATTGCAGATTACTATTTAACTTACCCAGCAACCTGTTGGTGCATGGAACGGTTGTCGTCAAGGTTGTCATGTCGTCCATGAAAGCCCGAATCGGGGGGAGGCGTGGCCCTCCCTGCAACTTCTCCCCGCCCACTACCCATTTTGAGGCCCTAATGATGACCTCCATTGCCATTGTAAAAGCAAGTGGGGAGATGGTACATCCGGCCATGATTCCTATCTCAAGTTGTTGCCAACCTGTGGTGTAATCAGCTGTTGTAAAACATAATTGAATATCCAGAAAGTATGCTTTTACTAGGCTTTTAATGCTACCTGGGATTCTGAAATAAGGCCTCCCACAACAGACTATGCGGCACAGACCCAAAAGCATTAGCCAAATCCAAGAACACAACGTGCAGGTCTCTCTTCTCACGCTTTGCTAATTGAATTTGGTGCCAAATCATGCTGGTATGCTCTAAGCACCCGGAGAAGCCAGGAATTCCAGCTTTTTGCACCGTGGTATCAATTAGTTTATTCCTTTCAAGGTAATTTGTCAGTCTCCGTGCCACCACACTGAAGAAAACCTTCCCTTCAACATTCAGTAGACTAATTGGCCTAAATTGATTAATCTCCACTGCGTCCTTTTCTTTGGGAATAAATATTCCCCCAGCCCTCCGCCAAGCCTTGGGAATACTCTGCTTTTTCCAAACTATCTTCATTAATTGCCATAAAAATCTTAAAACATCTGGTGCACTCTTATACAACCGGTAGGGCACTCCATTAGGTCCCGGGGCTGAAGAGGCCCTTGCACGTTTTATTAAGTGTGCTTGCAAAGGACACTTATTGTTCTTCTTAAGTTTTATTGGGGGCCAAGCAGCGAAGCTGCGAAGGCACCCATTGAGTTACTAGCTTTTCCTATTATTACACTTCTGCCATTGGAGTCTATGGCAGCCCATAGAACGCCTGGCTAAAAAGTGCAGATTTTTTGGCAGAAAGTTTCGGGACACTCCACTGACCATTCACACTCATTTACGGACCTCTAAACCCAGCCATCTAGCGCCACCAACAGGTCAAAATCTGGCCGAAAATTGAACCGCTGGGTCTAAAGTTATGAAATTTGGCACACTGATTCAGCACTGTCCCATGATCACTCTCAACAATTTCCAGAACTCTATGCCCAACACTCTAGCGCCACCAATGGGTCGAACCTGGATTGCATTCACGCATGTGACCATTGAATGGTGCGTCCGATTTTCACATATCAGGCACCGTTGGAATCCCTGGACCGACCTAAGTTCAATGACCCCTATTACGTCACTTTCTGCCATATTGGACCTCCGCCATATTGGATTTAGTCCAAACTCTACGAAAAGTTTCAGCGGTCAGAAATTTCATCCGATTTTCATGGAACTTGGCGGAGATGATCTTCTCCCCGAGCCGCACAAACGATACTTGTCAGATTTTTCTATTTCATTTTTGTTTGCCCGTGACAGCCAATCAAATATGGTGATGAAGCCGCCAAACAGGAAGTGGACAAACATCTAGGTGACACTTTGAGTTAACACAGCAAAACTCGATAACATTAGTCAGGACACTTTCTCAATCACTCACAGCAATTTTTATGTATATACATTGAACGCTCTAGCGCCACCACCAGTTCAATGTTGGACATGCAATCATGCGTGTGATCCTTGACTCTTTTGTCTGATTTTCACAATTGAGGTAGCATCTGAATCCTTGGACCATCCCGAGTTCATCGACCCCTATCCCATCACTTTCCGCCATATTGGACCTCCGCCATATTGGATTTAACACAAACTCTATGAAAATATTCAGCGGTTACAAATTTCATCCGATTTTCAAGGAACTTGGCGGAGATGATTTTCTGACCGAGCCACACAAACGATACTTGCCAGATTTTTCAATTTCAAGTTTGTTTGCCCGTGACAGCCAATCAAATATGGTGACGAAGCCGCCAAACAGGAAGTGGACTAACATATCGAAGACACCTTTGAGTTAACACAGCAAAACTCGATAACATTAGTCAGGACACTTTCTCAATCACTCACAGCAATTTTTATGTATATACATTGAACGCTCTAGCGCCACCACCAGTTCAATGTTGGACTTGCGTTCATGCGCGTGATTCTTGACTCTTTTGTCTGATTTTCACAATTGAGGTAGCGTCTGATATGATCACTTTCCATCATATTGGACCTCCGCCATATTGGATTTAGTCCAAACTCTACGAAAAGTTTCAGCGGTTACAAATTTCATCTGATTTTCACGGAACTTGGCGGAGATGATCTTCAGACCGAGCCGCACAAACCATACTTGTCAGATTTTTTTATTTCATTTTTGTTTGCCCGTGACAGACAATCAAATATGGCGATGAAGCCACCAAACAGGAAGTGGGCTAACATCTCGGCTATGCTTTAATGTATGAAGTCCAAACTTGGTACAGGGACTTTGTATCTGATTGTGAGGACACGGTAAGAAATTGGCATCATTTGGCCTCTATAGGGGGCGCTGTAATACAGGAAGTGAGCTTGTATCTCAGCAACGCTTTGGTGTACAAAGTCCAAACTTAGTATAAGGACCTGTTACCTGATTATGATGATGCACTAGGAAATTGGAATCATTTGGCCTCCATAGGGGGCGCTGTAATACAGGAAGTGAGCTCGTATCTCAGCAACACTTTGGTGTATGAAGTCCAAACTTGGTACAGGGACATATTAGCTGATTGTGAGGACATGAAGGAAAGTGTTCTCATTTGGCCTCTAGGGGTGCTGTAATAATGAAAGTGAGCTCACATCTCAGCAACACTTTGGTGTATGAAGTCCAAACTTGGTAGAGGGACATGGTAGCTGATTGTGAGACCGCACAAAGACATTGGTGTAATTTGGCCTCTTGCTGTAAGTGCTTGCTGATGCCGTGGCAACGCCATTTCTGCTATAGCGCTCTGCTAGGCCCCCGCATTGCTGCTTGCAGCTATATTTATTATTATTTTTCCCGTCTCCCTAATTTTTTGTCAACCCTAGCACCTAGGCCCTTTGAGACAGAGACACCGTTCCAACTTTAAAACGTCCGGTCAGTACCGGTGTAAGTTGGTCGCGAAGATGACGTCAAGTGGGCGTGTCGTTCGTCCGCCATATTGGATTGAATAGAAAGCGAAACTAAATTTTCACAGGTCACAAATTTGGTCCGAACGCCACGAAACTTGACGTACATTATCCTTGGACCATGCCTCATAAATGTTAGCGGAAGGATTTTTGATTTTCGAAAGCGTATGCCCGTCACAGCCAAACGAAATCGGCGGCGAAGCTCCGAAACAGGAAGTCGTCCATATCTCAGGAACACTGTCACATATCGATACCAAATTTTGTATATGAACTGGGGACTCCAGTGTGAGGGTGCATAAGCTAAAAAAAAACCCACATATTCCAAAAGTTTCCATCATTTGCCAAACCACCCACAGGTATTTGGTAACTCTCACCATTCACCTTTGCACCATTCACCTTCTATCACAATGCGTTCCAAGTATGCTCAATGCCTCTGGGTATCCACAATGTCTCGGGGCAACCTTGCCCAATCATGAAATCCTTGCTCTGCCATGGGATAGTATGGACTTACGAACTGAAATAGCAAGGAGAACAGTAGCTATATATAGCTTACATAATAGAGTTGTTTTCACATTGACGGTATTCAAATAAAATTTTTCATTATTGTTAAATATCATGATGGGAGAGTATTATTAAAAATTTTACAAGTATGCAAATTCATATGTTTACGGGCATTTAGGTTTTACTGTGTTGTTTTGTTGTAAAGACATGCAAGGCATTCTGGGCCATGTAATGAACAGTGGTCGGCAGCACTCCATAGGCTACGTATTAATATGAATAGGTGTTTCTGTAAACCTAGGGACAATAAACAGCTATCTCTGTTACAAAAACGAGCTGGTAATCGCTCATTGAAGAGGGAACTATGATAAAAAGATTGTTTTTCTAAAAGCATGGAGTTGACGAAAGAATAAGCAAGCAATGTCACTTTAATGTTAAATAGCCTAACGCTAGGTTGGCAACGTTGTATTACATTTCACTGAATACGTGTGAGCTTCACAAGTAAGGAAGGTGCGAATATTATGTAATTTATCATGGGATACCTCCCGGGGCCCGTCGCTACCCCCGCAATGCAATTGCTGGAAAATTCTATACAGGTCCTTTCTGACTACCGGCGTGCCTTTGACCAGGCCAAGGCTACAGCGCAGACGCTCACAAATTAATTGGGGGTTCAGAGTACATTTGAAAATGTTAGAGCACGGAGAGTGAAGCGAACTATCGGAAGATGAGCGCTTAACCGATGCAGAGAAATTCTTCAAAGTGCAGGTATTTAATGCAACTCTGGACATCATAATCAGTCAGCTCTCCCAACGATTTGCAAGTATGCGGGAAACTTGTCATGTGTTTGAGTCTTTACGTCCTATGACCCTTCAACTCGCAGGTGATAATGAACTGCTTGAAAAGGCAAGACGTTTGTCAGACCATTATAGCAGGGACATTGCACCGACATTCCCAACACAACTCCTCTCATTCAGGTCTTGCTTTAAAGCAGAGATTTCACAGAAGTCATCTATTTTTCAACTTGCCAAAATGCTGGTGGTAGATTATGACAGTGTAACATCCACATTCGGGTAAGTGTGTACTGCTCTCATGTTGTTTCTGACATTGCCTGTGACTGTGGCAACAGCTGAGCGATCTTTTTCCAAACTCAAACTTATTAAGGAGCAGCATAGGGCAGGAGAGGCTCAGTGGGTTAGCTATCCTGTCCATTGAAAATACGAGAGCAAGAGCATTAAATATTGGGAACATCGTTAACGATTCAACGAAAGGCTCGTAAGATGCCTTCTTCTAATGGCCTAATTCACGCATATTGGGGATTGTATGCATATGAATGATTTTATTTGGTGTCTGCACGGTTAAATAAGTTAGGCTACATTAAGTTTTATTTCTGCGCAGTGCGAGTTTTTAAGCAAGCAACGCTTGCAGTTTCAGCAGAGGGTTGAAGAAGCGCATTGAGCGCATTGAGTGTTCCCATAATTCCATGCGAGCTGATGTTAATGCAGTAATATTAGATTACCATGGCCTGCAGGCTGTTAATAAAATTATTTTTTAATGTTTTCACATGTAATGCATCCTATGTAGTCGTGTGTTTTTATTTGAAATTGTAATATGTAACTACTAAACTACTTCGGTGCCTCAGGCCCTTTGTATAAACAATTGAAGTCACCCTTAATGTGTATTGCATGTATCAGAGCTAATTCATCCTGGGCCAAAATATGTCGTTATGGGTCCGCATAGTGCTCTCGCACCTGGGCCCATCATAGGTTTGTTACGCCACTGCGTAATGCCATGGTCATTTGATATGAGATGCTTGCATTCATAGCAACGTCACGTGTAATCAGAATTCTACGATACGCCCGCTTGACAACGGCAGAGATAGAACTGGCCTTTGGCCATAGCATCCATCCATTTAGAACGACTGGCCTTCATAGCAACCAAAGATCTGAGCTGTGTTGCAATGTGAGGCAAAGTATAGTAAGGTGATGAAACATACAGAGACAGGTCAAGAAATATAGTGCAGTGTAGACAGTAGTATGCAGTTGATTTACAGACGGTGGTTTAGATTAATATGAAGTATTCCTTTATGAGATCTGAGATACATCAATAGGCTCTCAAAACTCTCAAAACAACCCCAGGCTCACAAAACAATCCCAAACAGACATAAGGTCTTTATAGAGCAAATCTATATAGATTATTTGTCAAATAAACCAGTAAAACATAATTTGTGGGATGGAATATATAACATTCACACTCATAGCTCATATTTCTTTAAAATAAATCAGTGAAAAAGTATCCTGACAAACAAGCAGCTTTTTAATGCCTTGGTCATATTTCATAATTTCAATTCCTCTGTAGGTTACCTGATAGCCCAGTTTGAGAGGTGCAAGACGCGTGACATTATTTATTTTTTTGCAGCCAATCATTTCTGTCATTTTATTTTATTGATTTGATCTCAGTCATAGAAGCTAAATTCGAAGGCAGGCCAAAGGTAAAATCCAACGAATCGCATTCAACCCGCAAGTCAATAGTTGAATAGCCCTCTCCTAGAGCTTTTGAGATATTGCCACTGCTCCAACATTGAAAGGCACTGTTACAATGCCTGGATCAAGCCAGGTTCAGCATAGCGTATGCCACTGTCCGCTCAAGTTGCTGACCGGACCAGGGCAAGCCTACTTTTGCAGTTCCCGCCGGAAATGCAGTCTAGTTACTTCTTGCACCTCTTTCCACCTTGGTGGACTATCGTCGCATTGGCTACTTAATTCACCAATAGGTGGGATATCAGCAGGAAGTACCATCTCCCTGAACCTCTCCCTATCTTTGTGCACTCCCTCTAAATACTCCTCAAGCTTCTGCTTAGGTTCCAAAAGACTACCACTCTTCTGCATTACGAATAAAGACTTAACAAACTTAAATGGGTCTTTATAGAATGCTAGTCGGGCTCGTGATTTCTTCTTCCTATTTTTCCTAATATTTTCAGCTCTTCTTAGCACTACTAACCGCTCCCTCACATCTGCCTGTAGACAGTCAATACCTTCCTTCTCATCATCTGTAGCTTTTCTCCACTGCTTCTTAAGCTGCCTCCTCTCCTTGATAAGTTTATCTATCTCCTGCTGGCGCCTAGATTTAACTACCTCATGTTGCCGTTTTGTCCTTCTCTCAATAGTCCCAAATCTTTCCTTACCATAGCTATAAATAATGTCTCCCATTTTCTCTAATTTGCTTTCAGCCCTCCCCTTGAGCTGACCCAGGATACTGACCAAATCACTATTAACATCTTCCCACATTCTACATTCTGCTGCACCTGGCCATCTAACCCCAGGCCTATGACCATTAATCTTCTCCCTCCTTGGCTGACTGGCCTCTCTCTCTGCCTCAGTGCTAGAACTTACCTCAACAACAGGGGATAGAACACAGTTGTGTGCTTAACATAATGTTCTTAATGTGACTTACTTTTAACTAATTATTCAAATCAGTTCCTGTTGTCTGTCTTGTTCAATGCACTGAAGAGGACTACTCAGCTGTTGTAACCAACATGTATCTATTTGGACTCAGCTCATTGTGATTTGCATGTAGAATGTATTTATAAGAAGAAGATATGAATAGTAGGACCAATCTTAAAAATAATTGAGGCTTATACGGGACTTGACTGTAGCTGTCATTATACTATTTGTGAAAAAAAGACATGTTAGGTGTTCATGCCACAAGTCTCATCATGCCTGTGAGTGGATTTAATAGTTTGACTTGACATTCTCGCAGACTTGTCATTCATTTACACATTCATGTAGTCATTACTAAATGGACAGTGTCCATCTTCGTTGGTCCAATCCATGAAAAGTGTCCATTTGATATATGACTTCAATATTGCAGCAGAGTTCCTGTCCCTTGCAGTAGTGTGTTCAGTCCACAATAGCTTCTAATCATCATCGTTGTGCTGCTATGTCCCTGATTATTATGGCTTTGAATGAGTGTGGCTACAGGGCTCACAAAGGCTAACAGCGGAATACAAAGTCATGGTCTTTCACAGACTTCTGTGCATGGAACCATCCCCAGATGCCTTGTATGAATCGATGACAAGGCTATGAGAGTTCTCCGTTTTGCATTACTCATCACTGATCTGTGTCATCTGTTCACCACTGATCAAGTCACAGTCACCCTACTGTTACAGCCATGGTCCAGAGTATTTATTATTGTCCTTATGTCCCCAATGAGCATAACAGAGGTTTGGTCGAAACCCATTAAGCTAACCAGCTAATAGCCACTAAGCACACACACTACAGGGAGCCTACTGATAAAAGCTGTCTAACTTGCAAACAATATTTTGATTAAATATTTGGCATTGTCATGCCTTAGAATTGATCTTATATTTTTTGTTGGGTTTTGGGGGGAAGGGTCAGCAGCTAGTAACTAATGGAGGCTTACAAGTGTGTTTGTCTCTCCTTCACGTGACCAGGTAGAATAAAAAAAAAAAAAAAACTCAAATCTAAATGCAAATCTAAAATGTAGCCACTGACCGAAACATATACCTTTATTATGGTGCAAAGTTGCATAATCTCAACTCTGCACCATGTCTGCTAGTCATTTTCATCATCATTTCCTGGGATGCTGCATTGTCTTGCGCCGCCGAGGCGGGGGAGTCAGTGACTAAACGTTTATCTCTGGTGTTTGTGTTTATGCACTGTCAGCACACTGCAGTCCAGCTCATGATGGCCTTCGCACGAGAGATCATACTCACTTCACTAAGCACAGTGTGTGTGTGTGTGTGTGTGTGTGTGTTAAATACAGATGGGAAGAGAGACAGTAAAAGCATTACAACACTCATTAGCAGTGCCTACAGTAGCTGTTGTGCTTATTAAAGCAAAAGCTGCTGAAATTGATTTGAGAAAGTTAGCAAGTGCTATGTGTGTGTCACTCATGCAGTCATGTGTGTTTGACACTGCAACAAGGGAGCAATGTCATTGCCATCGTATACAGAGCAGAGATACACAGAGTTATAAAAGTGCTACAATCTGTTTCTGTACTGTAATCCAGTGGTTCTCAAAGTGTGGGGCGGGGCCCACTAGTGGGAAATAGAGACATGTCAGGTGGGGCGCGATGAACACGAGGACATTTTTTGACAAGATCATAGATTCAAAACAAAATAGCCACACACAAACATAGGAGTCATAAACAGACCGACATATGAATTAAAATAGCACCTGATCCAGGAGACCAAGACAGGAAATGCAACATGGAACCATTTTTTTTAACATTACCATTTTGCTGAGTTGATGGGGTCAGGTGGGGCTTGAAAATTCCCCACTTCCAAAGTGGGGAATGACAGAAAAAGTGTGTGAGAACCACTGCTGTAATCTCAAAGGTTGCACTTTCAGAGATATCTGTCCCAGCCAGAAACCTTATCAAGTTTTTCCCGATGTTCACCCCATCTTCAGAGAACAGTGAGTCTCTTCCCTGAACATGATGGTCCATCAGAACAGTATACAGTAAACATCAGTCTGGTCATCGTTAGCTCACACATCCACTTCATTTGATCAGTTAAACCAAGGCTATGCTCCAAGCCAGACATGTACAGTAATTTGGTATAGATTTCTCCAAACTTTGGCCTTTTGCTCTGTGGCAAACAATGGTGCAGTGTATGTTTACAAACATTCTGAGGCCCTGAGCCCCTTAAAGCAAGCCCTGGGTTCTGAAGGCCAAGTGAAGAGGTCAGGGGATGGAGCACGGAGTGATTAGATGAGACGAGTGCATTATCGAGGGGGCGGGAGAAGCGTGCAAGCTGGTCAGAGAGCGCTGGAGGTGATGGCGCCATGGGGGGGCGATTCAAACGGCGTGTTTACGCTAATCATGTTAATCATGTCAGATGGAGTAAACAGCTGTATATGTTTTCATTTGTTTGTTTGTTTGTTTTTGGGCTTGCGTGCTAGTTTTGTTTTGAATTAAAAACGTTTTGCCAAATAATTAGTCTGTGTTTTTGATCTTAAGGTTCAGTTTGAGTAATGACTTAAGTTCATGTTATATTGATATTGATGCTGGCGTGATATTGAATGGTGTGATATTGAAATGATGACCAGTGTTTGTTTATGTGTGTGTCTCTGTGTCTCTGTGTGTGTGTGTGTGTGTGTGTGTGTGTGTGTGTGTGTGTGTGTTTATGTGTGTGTGTGTGTGTGTGTGTGTGTGTGTGTGTGTGTGTGTGTGTGTGTGTGTGTGTGTGTGTATGTGTACAGTGGTGCTGAGTGCCGAGATCGAGGAGAGGCTGGTGGGTCAACTGCTGTCACCTGAGAGGTACAACAAGCTGATCAGGCCAGCCGTCAACACAAGCCAGGTCGTCACCATCAGCATACAGGTGTCCCTGGCCCAGCTCATCAGTGTGGTGAGTGAACCACACACACACACACACACACACACACACAGACACACACACACACACACACACACACACACACACACACATGCGTGCATTGAGACTTACAATACAACAATATACATCTGTGTGCACAGTACTTATACATGTGTATGAGTTCGTATATCAGATAGGAAATTAAAGTGCAGAGATTGCCGTGCCAAAGTGAAGGTTTTTGTATTTTTCAGCCTCACATTTTCTTTATATGTATTCATACTAGCTGTATTATGCCGTGTGGTTAAACTTGGTTTTAATGAGGTCTTTCATGTTGTTTCATTAGGAGCCCTGTTTGCCACTGTTGCCCCCCTGTAGGATCAGAGACATAAGTAGCACAGCGTTTGAAAGGGCTATTGAGTGTTGATGATTGTTGTTGTTATTGCATGATTATTCTAGCACATTACCAGTAGTATTCACGTCAATTGTTTCACAAAAAGATATATGTTCTCCTTATTATGTCTACTTATTGTTGAAATCCATTCATTGCATTGTGTAGCAGGCACCAGATGAGCACAACTAATTGTTTTTATTTCTTCCCAGAATGAGAGAGAGCAGATAATGACCACCAACTGCTGGCTCACACAGGTATGGCATACAGTATTTTATTTGTATTTTTGTTTATTTATTTGATAGGGACAATGTTCATTAATTAACAGATAAGTTACTTGCTGTAAACAAGCCAGAGTTAGCTACAAGTGCTAGTTTTCATCTGTTGTCCCTAGCCAGATCTTAACAGGCACCCTAAAATGCAAAAGTTGATAAAAAATGCAGTAGCAATTTAAAAAAGACAGCAGCAATTAAAAAAAATATGAGCATACCCTCAAACAGACACAGATATTGCTCAACTCACCTAAACCTCCACTTAATTACAGTACAAAGTAAGAATACAGTATAAATACAGAAAAAAAGAGAAAAGAAAAAGGCAATAAAAGAAAAGTTTGTTCATGGACTTAAGTATGTGTCCATCTGAACACCCTTTCTGTGTTTTTAGTACATATGTGTCCATCTGAACGCCCTTTCTGTGTTTTTAGTGCCCATTTAGGTAACACTTTATAATAACTACACACAATTCATCATTTATTAAGCCTTTATTACTTATTAGTTAATGTGTTTTTAGTACATATTTTAGTACATATGTGTCCACCTGAACGCCCTACACTTTCTTGGAGATTGCATGCTTGAGAATTATTTTAGTTATTGCTGGAAGTTATATGCCACATCCATTACAGTACATGGTCGCAGTGAAGACTTCAGATTGTGATTCAACCAAAGCTAAGGGGATTGACCTCCTGTGTGTTTGTGTGTGTGTGTGTGTGTGTGTGTGTGTGTGTGTGTGTGTGTGTGTGTCTGTCTATGTGTGTATGTGTTTGTCTCTGTCTGTGTGTGTATGTTTATGTGTATGTGTATGTGTATGTGTGTGTGTGCATGTGGGGGAGGACTATTTGTGTATCTGTGTGCATGCGTGCGTGTGAGGGCACGGTGCTGCATCCGCTCGTATGCATGGCCTCTCAGAGCGCTCAGCATAAACAAACTTAACTCAGCAAATCACAGGTGCATCTGCCTCACACACATCTGCGTATGAATGTGTGAGTTTCTTTTTTTGTGTGTATGTGTGTGTGTGTGTTTACACAGGAATGTACAGCAGTTGTTATTTAATTTTTTTGTATATTCATCTCTATCTCTCCTTTTTGTGTGTGTGTGTGTGTGTGTGTGTGTGTGTGTGTGTGTGTGTGTGAATGTATGTGTGTGTCTGTGTGAGTGATTCCTTCAGATCTGGAATGATTACAGGTTAATATGGGATCCTGATGAGTATGAGGGCATCAGAAAAGTTCGCCTTCCGTCTCAACACATCTGGTTACCGGATATCGTCCTGTACAACAAGTGAGAAGGGCTTTTCATGTTTATGTTGATGGTAATTTTGATACCATAGATTTAATAGAGACCCAGTCAGACCAATAGTATGAAAAATCAGGAACAGAGTTTATTTACAATGATGCGCATCAAGGGAGAGACAGCATGACTTCACCTAAAGCTCCATCAGCTGCTCTAACTAGACAAGGAAATAGTTAGAGTTTAAGTATCCTTCCAGGCTGACGGGAGATGGCGTTTGTCATCCCATCTCACGTGGACTACACTGAATCAGACCCTGATTAGTGGCAGCCTGGCAATCCGGAGCAGATAGCTACTGACGCAGCCATGCAGAACAGTGAAACACTGCAAAGTCATAATATTCCTGCTTATCTCTAAACACAGTCACACAGAGATATACACAGGGACAGTACAGATATCATACAGTCATTACATAGAATCATACTTTTAGTATCAAAGTGACCTACTAATGAGAAATGCAGAACATTAAACCACATATTGGAATATTGGACATAATGCAGAACATTAAACCATATTGGAATATTGGACATAATGTTCTATATAGACTTTATCACAACAAATAAGAGAAATGAGGACAGTCACACGCCCTGCAATTTAATTTTAGTTTTCACTGTAGTGTGAAGTGGAACTTCAGTTATTTCAGTCTAATTTGTGTCATTCATTCATGTTTTCTCAGTAATGTAAGATGTTATCTCAGTAGTGTCTGCTGAGGTGTATGTGTGTGTGTGTGTGTGTGTGTGTGTGTGTGTATGTGTGTGTGTGTGAGAGAGAGAGAGAGAGAGGGAGAGATAGAGAGAAATATATATGGTCATTAGAAGAATAGATGAAGAGATTGAGTTATTGGCAGAATTGCACAAGAAGACAATATTGTTCAGTTTTAGATTCTTGGTCTGATGTTGTATACTAGGTACAAGAACAAGGAATAATGGCACAGAGACTATAATTTAAAAACACAAACAATACTAAAACATTTGGTCAGACATCTAAGACATTTAATTCTACAAGGCACCATGCCTAATGTCTATGCTCTTGAACACATACATATGACATTTAGTCTGCCAAAGTCTATGTGAATTTAAAGATGAATTTTAAATAAGCGTTTCACTTTACAAGCACAGTGTTAATCTAAAATGTTAATCTGATGTGTCCAACACTATGGGGGGGCCTTGCTCTAACCTTGCTCAAGGAGAGTGTTTTTAAGAGCAGTCCCAGCGAGGGAGATGGGGATTAGGATTAACAGCTGCAGCGTAATCTGGGTCAGGGCTAATCCATACCTGAACATCAGTACTGTGACCCTGACACCAGAAACTAATTGAGACTGCTGGGGTGAAAGACATTCGTGTGTGTGTAGACCACAGTGTTAAATGGTTTTTGACTATGTGTGTGTGTGTGTGTGTGTGTGTGTGTGTGTGTGTGCGTGTGCGTCTGTGTGTGTGTGTGTGTGTGTGTGCGCGCACGTTTTTTGTCAAAAATAAATTAAAACATTGATAAATTGTAATATTCTTGTGCCTATGACAGTGTCTTCATCGTCCAAACTGCAAGACTCTTACTTATTCAGAGTTGGTCTTGGCCTCACAGTGCTTACTGTAGTGTCACTCTAATTGATCAGTTGGTCTAATTGATCCACTCTCACCTTTTACCCTAATGAATGCCTTCGTAAAATTGACCGCCACAAACATGAAGGACAGTTAGGTACACAGATGAAGACAGAGGTTGTCTGTGGGCTAAAATCATTGCAACCTTTCAGTTCACCAGGACGTATTTATAGGGACCAAAAGATTGTCCTTACATGTCCATGTGGTTTGTCATTATGTGATTTTTCAAGTTTGTTTTACAATAGGTTTGTTTATGTGTTTGCTTATGTCTGTGTACATGTGTTTAATTTGCTGAAATGTGTGTGTGCGTGTGTGTGTGTGTGTGTGTGTTTCTCTATCAGTGCTGATGGGACATATGAGGTGTCCTTCTACTCTAATGCGGTGGTGACTTACAATGGTGAGGTGGCCTGGCTACCTCCAGCCATCTACAAAAGCGCCTGCAAGATCGAGGTGCGCGACTTCCCCTTCGACCAGCAGAACTGCACGCTCAAGTTCCGCTCCTGGACCTACGACCACACGGAGATCGACCTGGTGCTCATGTCCGACTTTGCCAGCCGCGACGACTTCAAGCCGAGTGGCGAATGGGACATCGTCTCGCTGCCCGGCCGCAAGAACGAGGACCCGAATGACGACACCTACCTGGACATCACCTACGACTTCATCATCAAGCGCAAGCCGCTCTTCTACACCATCAACCTCATCATCCCCTGCGTCCTCATCACCTCCCTGGCCATCCTGGTGTTCTACCTGCCGTCCGACTGCGGTGAGAAGATCACCCTCTGCATCTCTGTGCTGCTGGCCCTCACCGTGTTCCTCCTGCTGATCTCCAAGATCGTGCCGCCCACTTCGCTGGCCGTGCCGCTCATCGGCAAGTACCTGATGTTCACCATGGTGCTGGTGACCTTCTCCATCGTGACCAGCGTGTGCGTGCTCAACGTGCACCACCGCTCGCCCAGCACGCACACCATGCCGTCGTGGGTCAAGCGCCTCTTCCTCGTACGCCTGCCGGCCTTCCTCTTCATGCGGCGGCCCGGCGGCAGCTCCAACGTGCGCGAGCGCTTCCGCCACAGGCACCGCAAGTGCTCCTTTTCTGACCCTAAGACGGAAGAGGCTGCCGGTCAGGGAGGCTCCGGAGGAGGAGGAGGAGGGTCCGGCGACTCGCCCTCCACGTTCTTCGTGAACGAGGACTCGGCGAAGCGCTACGGATGGCACTCGGGCGACCTGCCGGAGAGTGGCGCCAGCGGGACGGAGTTCCGCCGCCGCATGACCCTCCGCTGCAACGTGGACGTGCAGGAGGCCGTGGACGGCGTGCGCTACATCGCCGAGAAGATGAAGACGGAGGATGACGACGAAGGGGTAGGTGTGCTCTCCTAGTGACTTAGCTTTATAATAACTACACACAATTCATAATTTATTAAGGATTTGTAAACTATTGTAAACTATTACAAATGCTTAACAAATGATGAATTGTGAGTAGTTACCAAGATTTCTTTGAAAGAAATGCTTAAGTTAAGCATTAGGAGTTTTCACACTGTGTACAACTGTGTAGTTGTGTTCAGGAGTGTCACCAGCCGATTTTGCCGGGGCTTCAGCCCTGAATGTTTTGAGTGTAGCCCCGAATGTATTTGTCAAAGTTGACTAACAAATATGAAACCATTATTCCGATCGTGCATTGAAACTTTGAGATGAGATGAACCTATTTATCAAACATACAAGCAGGACAGGACACGAGTCTCTCACTCTTCATGCAGCAGATCTGACTGGAACATTACCTTACCATACAAAATGGAATTCACACGCGCGAGAGAGTGAGCGTCAGTTCCAGGGTTGGGCATATAATTTTTTTGCATTTCCTATTTGGTATAAGAAAGTTATAAGGAAATCATAAAGGCAACAAGGACAAGGAGGCGGTGGAGTTATGCTGTTCTCGTCAAGTCTACAAGTTCAGGTTTGTTATCAGCCTGCCCTGCACTCGGCAGGAAGCCCTGAATGTTTTCAACTGCTAGTGGCGCCCCTGGTTGTGTTTGTGCTATGCGTGTATTGCATTCACTTTACTAAGCTTCCTTGAGGGACTGTATTGTTGTACATTACTGCTACCTGCTGGTCTGCCTGGAAATGTAACAGCCAGCCATGGTGACTGCATGAATATTTAATGTTCCCCCTGCACTACAAAAGACATAGCATCTTTTATACTGATACCAGAGAGCTCTGCTACACTGGTTTGTGATATCTCTCATTGTTCAGTCACTCATTGGATTCTCGCTTAAATAAGAATCAGTCAGGTCAAGATCTGCCAGTCCAATGAAATGGGTGTTATTAACGAATCCTTTTCCCAACCCCCTGTTTCCTTTCTCTGCCCGAATGCTCTCCATTAGATCATCGAGGACTGGAAGTATGTGGCCATGGTGATCGACAGGCTGTTCCTGTGGGTGTTCGTGTTGGTCTGTGTGACCGGCACGATAGGACTGTTCATGCAGCCGCTGTTTCAGAGCCTGAACACACCCACGGTGGACGACGGCGAGTGAGCGGGGACAAAATAGCCCTCTCTTCACGACCCCCTCATAATGGACAAGGAGCTGAAGAGATCTCAGACCTCCTGATCACGCCCCCCCCCCCTTCCCTTTCCACCCCACAACCTACTACCACATGTTTACTACCCAGCTGCTGTTATAACCTGGAGAACAGAAGAGAGAAAGAGAGAGAGAAGAGAGAGAGAGGAAAGAGAAGATACCCCCAAGCCCTGCACTAGCCCTTGTCCACTACTCACACACTCTCTCACACACTTGACGTGCGTAGACATATGCCCGCACACACTCCCTCATGTACAGTGCATACAGATACACACACACACACAGCCACTACAACATGTTGCACTGTGACCCTCCTTGCACTATGACTTGCTGAACTCTCGCTGGCCTAACTTAACCAAACACAGCCCAGCACTGTCCCTGCCAAATCTACACAGACACATCCACAGAGTAGACCTCGAACAGTTTGACCGACAAATCAAAACTCAGGACTACATTGCAGCTTTTGATTCTTCCGCTTTCTTGCCATCTTGTTTCTTTATCCCTCTGTTACAATAATCTGAACTCACGGTTGCTTTAATATTCTCCTCCGTAACACTATACTGCAAGTGGCTGTTTCGAGGGCACACGTTACGTCCTTCATGCAAGCTTCAAATGCTCTGTCATAAAGTTGCAAGCATGGATAATCATGTATACCAGCTTTGTAAGCACCAGCTTGAAGTCTTATACCAGGCCTTTCTGATTTCATTCCTTATTCCATGCTTATAACTCGGTTATAGATATATGTGTAGGCATAGGGCAGTCAGCAGGACCCTTGATGTTGCCATATATACGGCATTAATGAAGGACTCCCAGCATAGAACTCTAGTGAAGCCTGGTCCTGTCACGGCTGTAATGTCTGACCATTTAACTCAGATGGAGATAAATCGTGTGTGCAAAGAAAGACTTTCAACTGGCTGTTTGGTTTATATCATAAAAAGAGAAGTCATTTCTGCACTGTTTTGACATTTTCTTTGAATTTTATTGTTCAATTTGCTTTGCCCCAAAGAAGCACACAGAGATGCAAAGAAGCACGCTGAGAGGCAAACAATTTCATGTAGAAAATGCAATGGGATTCTGGACAGAAATAAACATTCAGGAAAAGAAGTAATGGGATGAGAGAGAAAGAGTGAGTGGGACATGGGATGGGAATGAAGCAACACTACAAAGCAAAGCAAACATACTTTACAGGTTTAGCCATTATGTCCATGAAGAAATTATATAACACAAATGTTTACTTTGTAGATTGTATGTGTACTTTTATATTTTGATTGGTTTTGAGACAGTAAAGCTGAAAGCCTACACACTTGGCTTTCATTTCTTTCTTCGTTACATCTAACTCAAACACCTTCTTTCCCAGAATAATTTTGGGATAGTGCTTTAAAAAGTATGGAGCCCAGGAGGTGTCATTGCAAGATATTTTTGTGATATACTCGAGCGAATGTGCGCTCATTTTACTAAATCGTGCACACATTTTACTAAATTGTGCACTCATTTGACTAAATTGTGCTCTCAATTTAGTAAATCATGCGCACGATTTAGTAAAACGTGCACACGATTTAGTAAATTGTGCGCACGATTTACTAAATTGTGCGCACGATTTACTAAATAGTGCGCTCATTTTACTAAATAGTGCTCTCAATTTAGTAAAATGTGAGCACGATTTAGTAAATTGTGCGCTCAATTTACAACAATTAAAATGAGAGCACAATTTAGTAAAATGAGTGCACAATTTAGTAAAATGTGAGCACAATTTAGTAAAATGAGCGCACGTTTTCTGGATATATACCAAAAATATCTTGCAATGACACCTCCTAGGCTCCGTAAAAAAGCACTATTGGGTTTCATTAAGTGCAACAATGCACAGACAGGGGA